>NC_060189.1:38818059-39020559 GCF_021184085.1 Oncorhynchus gorbuscha | reverse complement strand
ACACCCATATACACACTGCTACAGTATGTTTTGGCCCAGAAACACGCTGCAGATGTAAGGTGATAGCTGGCTGTGAGGCGTGTTTGTCCGTAGCAGGACAGGCACAGCAGCTCTGTTCTGGCAGCGCAGGTTGGCCTTTATTGGGATGACCCGTGCACTGGAGTAGGTAGGTCTTCACAGGTCCAAAAAGTTTGCCAGTTCCAAAATGGACCTGGGGCTTTCCCACCTGGACCCAATATGCATAATCTTTTTAAATATAGAGACCCGTTCTGAATGGACCCGAGGACAACTAGACCCGTTCCGTATAGACCTGGTCAGAGCCAGACCTTGTCCGATCCGAGTGAAGAAAGGTATTTTTTAAAGCGACTGTTAACCAGAGCTGATAAGGCGCCAGAGGAGCGAGAGAGAGGAGCCACAGGGGAGGGACTGTACTCACTCGGGGAGCAGGGAGGACTGAGGGAGAGACGAGAGACAGCAACCAACCAAGCACACTCGGGCTATAGTAGACCAATAGCTGCCATAGCTAGGTTATTTATCATCAAATATGATTGCGTAGTACCTGTCGTGACTGCATCAAACCTGGAGAAACTAGTTAAGCTAGCTAGGCTAATTTCTACAATCTGCCTCCAGAAATAAAAAGCTTCTCCCAAGTGGGTGTGACACCTACTCCTATTGCTTACTGCGCTTCTGCTTGGATTCCACCTGGCGATCTGTTCACCGTCTGCCCTGGTCTGTCTCCCTCGGTCTGGTACAGGTACCTCCACCACATCCCGAGCGTTCGCTCGCCTCCAGCACACATGCACTATTGGGATGAGTGACTCTGAACTTACAATGGTCGTTATATGTTAAAAAACTTTCTTGTGCATTTTCCCATTTGCCTCATGACTCCTGCATACTTTTTTGACTGCAAACGTTCTTTCTTTACCCACCCATGGGACAGACTGTGTTTGTACCCACACTCGGGACTCTGACTCTCTGTTGGCCTCCCATCCTATTCTAACCACCTCTCGCTGACTTTGTATTCATGTTACCTGAATACAATGAAATTGCTGTAGAATATGATCTTGTTGGCATCTGATGCACCTTCAGATGTCATAAATCAATAGTGCAGAGCTCTCCCTGTCCTATGCCATGCGTTGATTGTATTACTGTTGATGATATCTGGAAATGTGGATGTACACCCTGGCCCATCTACTGTTGCTAGCCCCAATTCTGACTTGTGCTCTGATATCGGCTTCACTGATTTCTGCTCTCGTAAAAGCCTGGGTTTTCTGCACGTTAACACTAAACGTCTATTACCTAAAATGGATCAATTGAAAGTGTGTGTTCACAGCTCCTATCCAGATGTGTTAGTCATTACTGAGACATGGTTCAGAAAGAGTGTTTTGAATACTGATGTTAACCTTTCTGGTTATAACCTTTTTCAGAAAGACAGATCTTCCACAGGTGGTGGAGTTGCAATCTTTTTACCAAGGATCGCCATCAGTGCTCGGTTGTGTCCTCCAAGTCTGTCCCCAAACAATTTGATTTGCTGGTTTTAAGCATTAAACTTTCAAATAGCTCTTTGTTGACTGTTGCTGGGTGCTATCGTCCTCCATTAGCACCGGCCTGTACCCTACCTGCTCTAAGCTCTCTCCTGGCCCCTTACGCTAAGTTTGAATTTGTCCTGCTATGTGTCCTAAATTGGGACATGCTTAAACTACCTGACCAAGTCCTAAAGCAATGGGACTCCCTAAATCTTTCTCGGATTATCACCAATCCCACAAGGTATGACTCCAAAAACAGAAAAGACTACTCTCCTCGATGATATCCTCTCAAATAACACAAAAAATCATACAATGTGATTTTCTGGATTTTTGTTTTAGATTCCGTCTCTCACAGTTGAAGTGTACCTATGATAACAATTACAGACCTCTACATACTTTGTAAGTATGTAACGGCGTTCCTCGTTTGTTGAAAGAGAGTCGGACCGAAATGCAGTGTGGTGGTTACTCATGTCTTTAATAAATGAATCGCGATACATGAAATAACTTATACAAATACAAAACAACAAACGGAACGTGAAAACTAATTACAGCCTATCTGGTGAACACTACACAGAGACAGGAACAATCACCCACGAAATACACAGTGAACCCCGGCTGTCATGTTTTGTCATTGATTATCATGCCTTGTCCCTGTTCTTCTCCTTCTATTCGTTTCCCTCTGCTGGTCTTATTAGGTTCTTTCCCTCTTTCTATCCCTCTCTCTCCCCCTCCCTCTCTCACTCTCCCGCTCTCTCTTCTCTCTATCGTTCCGTTCCTGCTCCCAGCTGTTCCTATTCCCCTAATCAATCATTTAGTCTTCCCACACCTGTTCCCGATCCTTTTCCCTGATTAGAGTCCCTATTTCTCTCCTTGTTATTCGTTTCTGCCCTGTCGGTTCCTTGTCTAGAATTCACCGTACTGTGTTTGTGTATCGCCCTGTCGTGTCGTGTTTTCCTCAGATGCTGCGTGGTGAGCAGGTGTCTGAGTCTGTTTGGTTCAAGTGCCTTCCCGAGGCAACCTGCTGTTCACCTGCTGTTCAAGATCGAGTCTCCAGTTTGTCCTCGTCATTTCGAGTGAAAGTTGTGTTTTTTGATTGTATTTACTTTACTGGATTAAAGACTCTGTTTTCGCCAAGTCGCTTTTGGGTCCTCTTTCACCTGCATGACACCGGCTACCTAAATACGGTTCTCAATCAGAGACAACGAGAATCACCTGACTCTGATTGAGAACCGCCTCAGGCAGCCAAGCCTATGCAACACCCCTACTCAGCCGCAATCCCAATAACTACAAAACCCCAATACGAAATACCACAAAATAAACCCATGTCACACCCTGGCCTGACCAAATATATAACGAAACACAAAAACACTATGACCAAGGCGTGACAAAGTAGTTAAAACCTGCAAAATTGGCAGTGTATCAAATACTTGTTCTCCCCACTGTAGGTATCAGTCTGTTGTTTTCTGTAATGACCTTAGTGATCACTGTTTTACAGCTAGTGTTTGTAATGGCTGCTCAGTGAAATGACCTGTCCTGATTTAATGAGCAAGCCTTCCTTCATGAACTGGCCTCTGTAAAATGGTATAGAATCAGCTTGGACCTTCTTTTTAAAAATATTTTTAGTGGTATTGTGAATAAACACACCCCCATAAAGGAAATCAGACTTAAAAACAGGTTCAGCCCCTGTTTCAACCGTGAACTTGCAGAGTTACTCCACTTCAAGAATTGAATTTGGCCGAAGGGCTCGGCACACGCATACTCAAGCTGACCGGCTATTGTTCAGGCAAATGAGAAATAAGTGCACTCAGGCTATCCGGAAGGCCAAAGTTAGTTACTTTAAGGAGCAGTTCTCTCTTTGTGGGTCTAACCCCAAGAAGTTCTGGAAAACGTTTAAAGACCTGGAGAATAAACCCTCCTCACAGCTGCCCATGTCCCTTAAAGTTGATGATGTGGTTGTTACTGACAAGAAGCACATCACTTAGACATGCCTCCTTGCCCGTCCAACATTTCCTAATTTCCTACCCCTTCTAATGCGACTATCCCCGATCTCCATATTTTTTCCCCTTTCCCGCTACAAAATTTCTCCCTGCAGGCAGTCACTGAGTATGAGGTGCTAAAGGAACTCCTTAAACTAGACCCCCAAAAAACATCTGCGTCAGATGGTTTAGACCCTTTCTTCTTTAAGGTTGCTGCCCCTATGATCTCCAAGCCAATCTCCAACCTTTTTAACCTGTCTTTCTTTTCTGGGGAGGTTCCAATTGCTTGGAAGGCAGCCACAGTTGGTCCTTTATTTAAAGGGGGAGATAAAGCTGATCCTAACTGTTATAGGCCTATTTCTATTTTGCCCTGTTTATCAAAAGTGTTGGAAAAACTTGTCAATTGTCAACTGACTGGCTTTCTTGATGTCTAGTATTCTCTCGGGTATGCAATCTGGTTTCCGCTCGGGTTATGGAACCTTAAAGGTCCTCAATGACGTCACCATTGCCCTTGATTCTAAGCAATATTGTGCTGCTATTTTTATTGACTTGGTTCGCTAACTACCCCTCTCAAAGAGTGCCGTGTATAAAGTCCGGAAATCTGCTGTCTCAGCCACTGCCTGTCACCAAGGGAGTAACCCAAGGCTCGATCCTAGGCCCCATGCTCTTCTCAATTTACATCAACAACATAGCTCAGGCAGTAGGAAGCTCTCATCCATTTATATGCAGATGATACGTTCTTATACTCGGCTGGCCCCTCTCCGGATGTTGCGTTAAATGCTCTACAACAAAGCTTTCTTAGTGTCCAACAAGCTTTCTCTACCGTTAACCAATTCATTAATAAAAATAAGGAAAATGAAAATGCGTCGATCATTATTTTAATATGTTGTCCTCGAAGCCAGTGCATGCTCTTTCTCATCTTACAGTTGTGTGATAATGCCAGAGAAGCCGGTGTTTGTTTGATACATTGACACGGGTGTTGGCAAACCATGCCAATATATACTCCAAACACCGGCTTCGAGGACAACATATTCAAATAATGATTGACACATTTTCATTTTCCTTATTTTGATTAATGAATTTGTACTATTTCATCCTTCCACAAGATATAGTCCTGACGCAAATCTAGGGTTGCCAGAGACGCGACCCAGTTGTTTGTTCGTTTTGTTCTGTATCTATGGACGTGCCCCATTCAGTCATTCTAAATGTTCCATTGTCATACTGGCTTTTATTTCTTTCTTTCTTTATTTGGATACATCCATAACACCGAGCGAATGGGGAACGGTTTTGCCTGGCATAGAAAATGTGTTCTCTCGTTAGGACACTGTTGTTCAGAACAGCTAGCCAACATCACAGCTCACACAATAACTTCAAACTGATGCTGGAAAGACTGCAAACTAGCTGCACTTGCTTTCGTTTGACCTTTTTTCAATTGACATTTCTTTGTATATGTCCATGAAAATAATCTGTACGGACCCTTCCGGACAAGTCAGTTAAAATTACACATATCCAAGACCCGTGAAATCATATCAGATCCAACCCAGACCAGTGACATTCCGTGAAGACCTTCACACTGGAGTAAGCTCTGCAGGGTAGTAACTAGCTGGCACAGCCACAAAGTAATACAATCTCATTTTAAACCTAACCCTACACTAACCTTACACTGCTAACCTTATGCTAACCCTAACCTTAAATTAAGACCAAAAAGCACATTTTAGTTTACTTCACTTTTGACAATATATAGCACGTTTTGACATTGTCTCTGGCCCATCTAGTGGAAATGTCTCTGCCTCCAGGACAAGATTCACCCCAATAAACGTCAACCTGCTCTGGCATCCAGGCTCCTGTTTCAGTGCTGCTTCAGTGGCTCCGCTGCCTATGATGTAACTAGAGCCTTACCTCCGTATCTTTCTTTCACCACTAGCACACAGCCCGCTGGCCAACACTGGTCATGTGTCAATCCATGGGCTTTTAACAGTAAGCAGACATTACTTTTCTCTCTCAAGTGAAGCAGAAGTAGCCAGCACTGGGGCTGGTATAAATACTATACATGTCTATACCAGCTCTATTCTATCGTTTCTGAGTGGGATGGTTAGAAGATGGAGCGAGGCTTAGACAGGCTGAGGTGAAAGCCTCTTGGATGGCCTGAGCTGGCCTCTAATGAACCTGGGCTGGTCCCTGACCTCTGACTTCCCCTCATGTGGAACTGAGCTGCTATAGAAGAACTACAGACATCCAGATCAGCCTTAGCCCTGGCCTCATCCCTTGCCTCAACACGTGCACACACACGCAAACACAAACAGCACCAATCAATGTCCTAGCACCAAACAGCGTCCTAGTTTAGCAGGTTTAGAGTTAAGCCCTGGAGGCATAGCACTGCATTAGTTCCCTAAGAGAAGAGAATAGTGTGTGTGTGTGTGTGTGTGTGTGTGTGTGTGTGTGTGTGTGTGTGTGTGTGTGTGTGTGTGTGTGTGTGTGTGTGTGTGTGTGTGTGTGTGTGTGTGTGTGTGTGTGTGTGTGTGTGTGTGTGTGTGTGTGTGTGTGTGTGTGTGTGTGTGTGTGTGTGTGTGTGTGTGTGTGACTGCCTACAATAACAGCACAGCACTGTCATCCTCCATTATCATGACTAACACAACATCCATTTGGATTCTCAAATTTCACTTCACTGTGGGAAATTAAAGTGTTCAAACCAACCTTGAGGTGCAGCCAAAGTGCAAGATTCCCCCCAATGCAAATATGTTATTTTACCTTGGGGTGTGGACTAGAGGAGGACTAGTGGACTAGAGTCCGACAGATGTTACACTTGGGCTCCCGAGTGGCGCAGCGGTCTATGGCAATGCATCTCAGTGCGTCACTACAGACACCCTGGTTCGATTCCAGGCTGTATCACAACCGGCCGTCATTGGGAGTCCCATAGGGCAGCAGAAGACATTTCCCCAGCGTAGTCCAGGTTTGGCCGGTGTAGGCAGTCATTGTAAATAAGAATTTGTTCTTAACTGACTTGCCTAGTTAAATAAAGGTTACACGCACACTACTGCTGTTATAGAATACCCCTGAGAGACAGGTACTTACTAGAATCATCTAAGGACAAGGTAGCCTAGTTTCTTACTATGCATAGGGTCGTTACCTACCCATACAGTATTTTTTCAGCGAGAGAGAGAGAGAGATTAGGGTTTTTGCCTAACCCATATAGCATCCCTTCGCTCTGGAGAAGAGAAAGAGAGAAAGAATGAGAGTTAAGCTAACTTTGATTAGGATGCCAAAAGACGTCTCCTTATTTCTCGTTCTCCTGATGTTGAATATTAATAAAGGCTAATATTTATCAAATATGCAGTTCCTCATCACTTCTCTTTTACTTTGACTGGCTAAACTCGGGCTCAGTGCTGTACTGGTATGGCACCGACTCAATTATTCATTGGCTGAGAGAGGCAGTACAAATGGATTTAGATGCCACCATTGGCTGAGAGATGCAGAGCAAACTGAATCCAACGCAACCATTGGCTGAGCGGAAGATAAAACGATTATCAGACTGAGGGACATTTAAGTCATTTTGTGGACACTGTTATGCAGGGCAACTAGGGTTAAGTGCCTTGCTTTACAGCACATCGGCAGATTTTTCACCTTGTCAGCTCGGGAATCTCAAACCAGCAACCTTTCGCATTATCGTTCAGGTGTAACGTTTCATTTTATTTACCACACGTGTACTGTATGTTCCATCTCCCATCTGTTTGCATTCAACAACGGTCCCAAAAATGTTTTACGGGTATTTTTCCATATATAGACACATCCTATGTGTTTTAATCAAATCAACTATATGCATTGAGCTTGTCTGATGCTTTAAGCACACTGTTTGATGAAATAATGAAGGCAAATGGAGGGAGTCCAACCAGCAATTGATTTGATTGTGCCGCCTGACTCTTCCTGCAATGTTTTTTAAATTAGAAGAAAGAAAGACAGTGAGTGACTGTGTGAATAGCACTTCTCTCTCTCTCCTCCGTGCTGCAGTGACCACCACAGAACATCAGTGTGTATAGTGCTGTCCGTGTTGCTGAAGCTGCAACATAATTACAGACATTTCTGACTGAAAAGTTATATTACCGAAATCCCTATTCCCTCTACCCTTGCTCTCTTTACGTGACGCATGCACGTGATCAATAGGGCCTGAACTATAGCATATCATAATCACATCAACAAATTGGTTATAACAAACTCTGAACACCATAACACGTGACAGCAATATCGATGCAGAGGATATGACAAAAAAAATGAAACGGGAATGATTACTGGTTGCTCAGGAGGTAAAGGGGGAAGTCATATGTATGGAATAAATTTGACTAGTTGTAGAAAATGCTGGAGATCTAGAAAAAGAAGGGTAAGGAGAAAGCACTGCGTGCATATTATGTGTCCCAAACTGGTGCTGTAAGATTACAATAGAACTTTTCTGACCATTTTGAACAACACTAAAGAAATTATAAGCCTACCAGAGAGTCTGTTGTAATGTTTTTTTTTTGTACAGCCTTTATTTCAGCAAAGACGAAAAACAGTCGCATTCATTCGTGAATGCAATTTCTGAAATGGAACGGTTTAGGCCTATTTATTGTTTACGCCAACTATAAACTAATTTTAAACTAAAATGCTTGATAGTGTCATGCAGGTGAAAGAGGACCCAAACGCGACTTAACAGAAACAGAGTTTATTAATGCTCAAAACGGAATAACTGAAATCCTCTAGATTTGTAGAGGGGAAAACAACTGGAGAAGCGGCCACAGACTGCAGGTCGCTTCGGGTAGGCGCAGGCCGTAGTCGACTGAGACACCTGCTCACACGCAGCGTCTGATGAAGGCACAAAACACGACAGGACAGGGTGATACACAATCACGGCAAAAAAACACGACAGGACAGGGCGAAACGCAATCACAGCATGGTGAATACAATGTAAGGAACCGACGGCACAGGAACGGGACACAAAGGAATAAATAGGGACTCTAATCAGGGGAAAGGATCGGGAACAGGTGTGGGAAGACTAAATGATGATTAGGGGAATAGGAACAGCTGGGAGCAGGAACGGAACGATAGAGAGAAGAGAGAGCGAGAGAGTGAGAGAGGGAGGGGGAGAGAGAGGGATAGGAGGGAAAGAACCAAATAAGACCAGCAGAGGGAAACGAATAGCATGGGGAGCACAGGGACAAGACATGATAATAAATGACAAACATGACAGTACCCCCACTCACCGAGCGCCTCCTGGCGCTCTCGAGGAGGAACACTGGCAGCAACGGAGGAAATCATAGATCAAACGGTCCAGCACGTCCCGAGAAAGAACCCAACTCCTCTCCTCAGGACCGTAACGAAAAACGATAAAAAGGGAAACTAGGGTACTACTCTAAAAAAAAAATGAGAACTAGGGACAGACTGAGACACAGCAAGGGCAGGGACAAGAACAGGAGAGATGCGATGGCAGGGAACAGACTGAGACCCAGCAAGACCAGGAGCAGAAGCAGAAAAAAATTACCAGACTTCTTCTGCGCGCAGTCTGAACACGCAGCCACGAAACGGCGCGTGTCACGCTCCTGAGTCGGCCACCAAAAGCGCTGGCGAATTCCTCGAACACCGGGATGACCAGCTAACTTGGCAGAGTGAGCCCACTGAAGAACAGCCAGACGAGTGGAAACAGGAACGAAAAGGAGGTTACTAGGACAAGCGCGCGGCGACGCAGTGTGCGTGAGTGCTTGCTTAACCTGTCTTTCAATTCCCAGACTGTCAACCCGACAACACGCCCATAAGGAAGAATCCCCTCGAGATCAGTAGAAGCCACAGAAGAACTAAACAGACGGGATAAGGCATCAGGCTTGGTGTTCTTGCTACCCGGACGGTAAGAAATCACAAACTCGAAACGAGCGAAAAACAACGCCCAACGAGCTTGACGGGCATTAAGTCGTTTGGCAGAACGGATGTACTCAAGGTTCTTATGGTCTGTCCAAACGACAAAAGGAACGGTCGCCCCCTCCAACCACTGTCGCCATTCGCCTAGGGCTAAGCGGATGGCGAGCAGTTCACGGTTACCCACATCATAGTTGCGCTCAGATGGCGACAGGCGATGAGAAAAATAAGCGCAAGGATGAACCTTATCGTCAGACTGGAAGCGCTGGGATAGAATGGCTCCCACGCCTACCTCTGAAACGTCAACCTCGACAATAAATTGTCTAGTGACGTCAGGAGTAACGAGGATAGGAGCGGACGTAAAACGTTCTTTTAGAAGATCAAAAGCTCCCTGGGCGGAACCGGACCACTTAAAACACGTCTTGACAGAAGTAAGAGCTGTGAGAGGGGCAGCAACTTGACCGAAATTACGAATGAAACGCCGATAGAAATTAGCGAAACCTAAAAAGCGCTGCAACTCGACACGTGACCTTGGAACGGGCCAATCACTGACAGCTTGGACCTTAGCGGAATCCATCTGAATGCCTTCAGCGGAAATAACGGAACCGAGAAAAGTAACGGAGGAGACATGAAAAGAGCACTTCTCAGCCTTTACGTAGAGACAATTCTCTAAAAGGCGCTGTAGAACACGTCGAACGTGCTGAACATGAATCTCGAGTGACGGAGAAAAAATCAGGATATCGTCAAGATAGACAAAAACAAAAATGTTCAGCATGTCTCTCAGAACATCATTAACTAATGCCTGAAAAACAGCTGGCGCATTGGCGAGACCGAACGGCAGAACCCGGTACTCAAAATGCCCTAACGGAGTGTTAAACGCCGTTTTCCACTCGTCCCCCTCTCTGATGCGCACGAGATGGTAAGCGTTACGAAGGTCCAACTTAGTAAAGCACCTGGCTCCCTGCAGAATCTCGAAGGCTGATGACATAAGGGGAAGCGGATAACGATTCTTAACCGTTATGTCATTCAGCCCTCGATAATCCACGCAGGGCGCAGAGTACCGTCCTTCTTCTTAACAAAAAGAACCCCGCCCGGCCGGAGAAGAAGAAGGCACTATGGTACCGGCGTCAAGAGACACAGACAAATAATCCTCGAGAGCCTTACGTTCGGGAGCCGACAGAGAGTATAGTCTACCTCGAGGAGGCGTGGTCCCTGGAAGGAGATCAATACTACAATCATACGACCGGTGAGGAGGAAGGGAGTTGGCTCGGGACCGACTGAAGACCGTGCGCAGATCATGATATTCCTCCGGCACTCCTGTCAAATCGCCAGGTTCCTCCTGAGAAGTAGGGAGAGAAGAAACGGGAGGGAGGGCAGACATTAAACACTTCACATGACAAGAAACGTTCCAGGATAGGATAGAATTACTAGACCAATTAATAGAAGGATTATGACATACTAGCCAGGGATGACCCAAAACAACAGGTGTAAACGGTGAACGGAAAATCAAAAAGAAATAGTCTCACTGTGGTTACCAGATACTGTGAGAGTTAAAGGTAGTGTCTCAAATTTGATACTGGGAAGATGACTACCATCTAAGGCAAACATGGGCGTAGGGTTGTCTAATGGTCTGAAAGGAATGTTATGTTTCCGAACCCATGCTTCGTCCATGAAACAACCCTCAGCCCCAGAGTCAATCAAGGCACTGCATGTAGCACCCGAACCGGTCCAGCGTAGATGGACCGACATAGTAGTACAAGATCTAGATGAAGAGGACTGAGTAGTAGCGCTCACCAGTAGCCCTCCGCTTACTGATGGGCTCTGGCCTCTTACTGGACATGAATTAACAAAATGTCCAGCAACTCCGCAATAGAGGCACAGGCGGTTGGTGATCCTCCGTTCCCTCTCCTTATTCGAGATGCGAATCCCTCCCAGCTGCATGGGCTCAGTCTCAAAGCCAGAGGAGGGAGATGGTTGCGATGCGGAGCAGGGAAACACCGTTGATGCGAGCTCTCTTCCACGAGCCCGGTGACGAAGATCTACCCGTCGTTCTATGCGGATGGCGAGAGCAATCAAAGAGTCCACATCTGAAGGAACCTCCCGGGAGAGAATCTCATCCTTAACCACTGCGTGGAGTCCCTCCAGAAAACGAGCGAGCAGCGCCGGCTCGTTCCACTCACTAGAGGCAGCAAGAGTGCGAAACTCAATGGAATAATCCGTTATGGACCGTTCACCTTGGCATAAGGAAGCCAGGGCCCTAGAAGCCTCCCCACCAAAAACTGAACGGTCAAAAACCCGAATCATCTCCTCTTTAAAGTTCTGGAATCTGTTAGAGCAATCAGCCCTTGCCTCCCAGATAGCTGTGCCCCATTCTCGAGCCCGGCCAGTAAGGAGTGAAATGACGTAAGCAACCCGAGCTCTCTCTCTAGAGTATGTGTGGGGTTGGAGAGAGAACACAATCTCACACTGCGTGAGAAAGGAGCGGCACTCAGTGGGCTGCCCGGAGTAGCAAGGTGGGTTATTAACCCTGGGTTCTGGAGGCTCGGCAGGCCAGGGAGTAACAGGTGGCACGAGACGTAGACTCTGGAACTGTCCAGAGAGGTCGGAAACCTGAGCGGCCAGGTTCTCCACGGCATGGCGAGCAGCAGACAATTCCTGCTCGTGTCTGCCGAGCATGGCTCCTTGGATCTCGACGGCAGTGTAACGAGCGTCTGAAGTCGCTGGGTCCATTCCTTGGTCGGTTCCTTCTGTCATGCAGGTGAAAGAGGACCCAAACGCGACTTAACAGAAACAGAGTTTATTAATGCTCAAAACGGAATAACTGAAATCCTCTAGATTTGTAGAGGGGAAAACAACTGGAGAAGCGGCCACAGACTGCAGGTCGCTTCGGGTA
Source organism: Oncorhynchus gorbuscha (assembly GCF_021184085.1). Taxonomy (NCBI): domain Eukaryota; kingdom Metazoa; phylum Chordata; class Actinopteri; order Salmoniformes; family Salmonidae; genus Oncorhynchus; species Oncorhynchus gorbuscha. The sequence continues at coordinate 39,008,287 of NC_060189.1, read as the reverse complement.
GGCGCAGGCCGTACTGAGACACCTGCTCACACGCAGCGTCTGATGAAGGCACAAAACACGACAGGACAGGGTGATACACAATCACGGCAAAAACACGACAGGACAGGGCGAAACGCAATCACAGCATGGTGAATACAATGTAAGGAACCGACGGCACAGGAACGGGACACAAAGGAATAAATAGGGACTCTAATCAGGGGAAAGGATCGGGAACAGGTGTGGGAAGACTAAATGATGATTAGGGGAATAGGAACAGCTGGGAGCAGGAACGGAACGATAGAGAGAAGAGAGAGCGAGAGAGTGAGAGAGGGAGGGGGAGAGAGAGGGATAGGAGGGAAAGAACCAAATAAGACCAGCAGAGGGAAACGAATAGCATGGGGAGCACAGGGACAAGACATGATAATAAATGACAAACATGACAGATAGCCTAGGTCAGTACTAAAATATAGGCCTAAGTAAGTTACCATATTCAGACTAAACAGGAGGTGCTCTTAGGCCTCCAGCTCGATGGTGGTTATACAAGGCTGCTATACTAAGCCTATTAATGATAATGAGAGTTAAGCTAACTTTTGATTAGGGTGCCAAAAGACGCCTCCTTCCTTCTCGTTCTGATGATCATAATAATATTAGTAATAATAGTAATACTAACAATACGAAGGAGATCAAGGAAAGGGGGTGGTTATTATTATAAAGGTGCTCACAGAATCAGTAGACAATCAACCAAACACTCAAAAAGACAACAGAAGCAGGAACTGTCTTATTTTTGTAGATATACTTGTACAGTAAATTCATGTTTTACAAAGCCAGGCACATTTAACAGTTAGACTATTGATGATAGACCTAATTCAATTGGGGTGTCCTCTCTACTCACTTTTCTTAGACAATAAGGCATGGGTTGTTTTCTCGGGTTGTTCTCAACACCAATATGCTGGTTAACTTTGCTGTCACGCACATAGCAACGTGGTCTAGGAAAAAGCGGCAATTTAAACAGCGCATTGTGTAGGCCGCACTGATGCGTTTCAGCATCGCAGACAGCGACCGCTATCCAACAGCCTCCACAATGGATTAGTCCACTCAGACAGATGCGAATCAGACCGGTGTCTTTGCTACTGCTCGACTAAAGAAGTCTCAGTCGGCCAACAGCCTATGGACCAAACAATCGACCAGTCGACTAAATGGGGTCAGCCCTAGTTTGCCTATATAAATACCCTGCAGATTGTTCCAAACTGTCACAGATACAGAACATTCTGTTATTTGTGCTGTACTGTACAGACTAGCGTCTTGTCCAAGGGGTGTACTTGTACATGTGCTTGTATGAATTGTTAGATAATACTGCACTGTTGGACCTAGGAACACAAGCATTTCGCTACACCCACAATAGCATCTGCTAAATATGTATATATAAACATTTGATTTGACACCACGCCTCATGCTACAGGAACAGGAAATGGGCCGTTCTGAATGTCCGTGTAAAATGGCCACCAGTGAGCGAACAGTCGGTGTTCTTTCCTTTCCCCAGACAGTTGACTTTCATTCGGTCTACCATCATGGCCCATATAACAGCATATCATCTGTTGCTACTGGCCTGATATGGTTTATTACTGCCCTGTGGGTGGGTGGGTGTGTGTGTGTGTGCGTGCGTGCCGGCAATTGCCCGCCTTTGGCCATGGCTGTAAAAAATGAAAAACTGATAAATAAACGTGGACAGATTGACCGGGAGAAAAACACAACGGTAGGCAGGCGATCAGCGTATCACTGACCACTTTACAATGTGAGCTGGAGGCAGTATGCATTTTTAAAACATACTTAATTGTTTGAAACCTGAGTATTTCACTTCATAATATGAGGCATATCTTACCTTGCTTGTGGGACATATTGATACACCCGGGATCATTGGCGGCTAAATCATACATAGATGGCCGCTGTAGCCGTTGGCCTATAACTTCAATTGTCAACTTATTCAAATACACAAAGCCGAAAAAATGTAATTAGAAAATATACTGATGAGAATTCGGGTTCTTTCAATCGCAATCTCTCTACTCAGCGCATATGCCTCCCTTTCTATCTGTCTTGACTTAAGCTATTGCTAGTGAAGTGCAACATTGTATCAAATCAACTGGCTCAGGCAAGAAACTGTCTATAGGGAACTTGCAACATTGTATCAACTAGCCTATTCTGGGCCCTCAGAGTTTCCCAAACCGGGACAGACAACTGTTTTTGCTCAAGGGAAAGTTATTTTAAGACGTTTCCACTGGTTATATGGGATCATCAGACAATCATATTTTGCTCTTTCACACCGAGGCTTGGTGATTATCAACGGGAGGGGGAGGGGGTTGTTGGAAAGATTTTTCAAATAGGCCTCTACTGTGAGGAACTATTAGTCTATCATCCGCAAAGAATGACTTGAGAAGCTCAGCTTATTAGTGGTGGACATGGTGACTAAGACAACCAGAAATCAAGTGAGCACTTTCCTACATTTCTGCGCAGCAGGCCAGGTACTTCTATGCTTGCCCAGGCGCGCACACCCTCAACATTATCAGGACAGAGAAACCAGACCAACACTCACTGTTCACATGGGAGCACTCCAAATAAAAGGCAATGAATGGGGAAAAAAATGGACAACTCGTAAATGATGGTTATAAAGTAAACCCGGACTTGCTTCTCACAAGTGTAACGGGAACTCTGCAAACAACGAGTTCCACTCTGAGAATGAGAATGGTAAATGACTCTAGATCTAATTAGGCATACAGCGCATTAACAGAAATTAATGTAACCGAATGGTACGTTTGCTACTGGTGACATATATGTGATGGGGAATTCGTAAAACAGAAACAATCAAGCGGCAAACGATTCACATGAAACACTGAATGTGGAAGAATTGGTGGGAGACAGCTGAGTGCATTCTGGGGAGAGAAGTACCTGTTCTCTCTTCGTCACACTCTTCGTCCCTTCTTTTTTTGTCTTGACATCTTTTATTACACAGAAGACACATTATCTTCACACGTGTTTCCGATGCTTTTCACTGACAGCCGCAAGACAACAATCAGCTAGGCCTTTTTCCACGCACGGTGCTCATGAAAGACGACCTCATTATGCCATTTTTCTCCTGTCCTCTTGTTTTTCATCAACGTTCTTTCAATATCCTTCAGGTGCTGTTTTAGAATGGCCTTTAGAATGGCCTTTTTCCAGCGAATTGCATTTTGTTTTGTTGGATGCTTCATTACAGGAGTAGTATATTCTGTTCAGATTAACTCCCATCATCTAAATGGGATTTGTGTCATTCTGGGCGCCGTGGGTGGTTGGCCTAATGGGTTACACACCCCATGCATATGGGTACAGTATATTTCTTAAAATCTCCCTGGTCACATTGTTCAGCACCAACATGTTGTTGGTGGACGCCTTAAGCCTTAAGTAGCTTAAAGCAGTTATTTACCAGCAAACCAACAGCATTCAGGATTATAACTTTAGCTGGAATGGTATATAGGCACTAGGCCGGTGGTTGAGCGTTGATCATACAGGCCGAGCAGTGTTGGTGAGAGAGAGAGAGAGAGATGAGAGAGAGAGACGAGAGAGAGAGAGAGAGAGAGAGAGACTAGAGAGACTAGAAAGAGGAGAGAGAGACGAGAGAGAGATGAGAGAGAGAAACTAGAGAGAGAGACTAGAGAGAGACTACAGAGAGAGAGACTAGAGAGAGGAGAGAGACTAGAGAGAGAAAATAGAGAGAGAGACGAGAGAGAGAGAGACTAGAGGGAGAGAGACTAGAGAGAGAGAGGGACTAGAGAGAGGAGAGAGACGAGAGAGAGGAGATAGACTAGAGAGAGTCTAGAGACGAGAGAGAGACTAGAGAGAGAAAGACTAGAGAGAGAGAAGAGGGAGACTAGAGGAGAGAAAGACTAGAGAGAGAGAGAGACTAGAGAGAGAGACTAGAGAGAGAGACTAGAGAGAGAGAGACTAGAGAGAGAGACTAGAGAGAGAGACTAGGAAGAGAGAGAGAGACTAGAGAGAGAGAGAGACTAGAGAGAGAGACGAGAGAGAGAGAGACTAGAGAGACGAGAGAGAGGAGAGAGACTAGAAAGAGATGAGAGACGAGAGAGAGACGAGAGACTAGAGAGAGACGAGAGAGAGAGATGTGAGAAACATCTGAACATGACATTTTTAGTCAACACAGCTGTTATATTGTGTCAGTTGATTTGACTTTTTGTTTGTGAATTTCTAAGTTGATTAAACATCTTTGTTGAGTCAACGTAGGTACATAAGTATTGACAATTTGAAAAGTTGAAGTCATCTTAACCCTACACTTGTGGGAATTGGCCTATATGGGTAGGGCTAAATTGAAATGTTTCTTACAGAATACATATTAAATGCATATGCATAAGCATGGTACACTCTTAGAAAAAAGGGTTCCAAAAAGGTTATTTGGCTGTTCCCAAAGGAGAACCCTTTTTGGTTCCAGGTAGAAACCTTTCTGGTCCAGGTAGAGCCCTTTTGGTTCCAAAAGGGTTTTTACCTGCAACCAAAAAGGGTTCTTTAAAGTAGAAGTCGACCAATTATGATTTTTCAACGCCAATACCGATTATTGGAGGACCAAAAAAGCCGATACCGATTACTCGGCCGATTTAAAAGATATATTAAAATTACAACAATACTGAATGAACACTTATTTTAACTTAATATAATACATCAATAAAATCAATTTAGCATCAAGTAAATAATGAAACATGTTCAATTTGGTTTCAATAATGCAAAAACAAAGTGTTGGAGAAGAAAGTGCAATATGTGCTATGTAAGAAAGCTAACGTTTAAGTTCCTTGCTCAGAACATGAGAACATATGAAAGTTGGTGGTTCCTTTTAACATGAGTCTTCAATATTCCCAGGTAAGAAGTTTTAAGTTGTAGTTATTATAGGAATTATAGGACTATTTCCCTCTATACCATTTGTATTTCATTAACCTTTGACTATTGGATGTTCTTATAGGCACTTTAGTATTGCCAGAGTAACAGCATAGCTTCCGTCCCTCTCCTCGCTCCTACCTGGGCTCGTACCAGAAACACATCGACAACAGCCACACTCGAAGCAGCGTTACCCATGCAGAGCAAGGGGAATAACTACTAGAAGGCTCAGAGCAAGTGACGTTTGAAACGCTATTAGCACGCGCTAACAAGCTAGCCATTTCACTTCGGTTACACCAGCCTCATCTCGGGAGTTGATAGGCTTGAAGTCATAAACAGTGCAATGCTTGACGCACAACGAAGAGCTGCTGGCAAAACGTATGAAAGTGCTAAATTAATTGATTAATTTAATTAATGTTTACGCGCCTGCTTCTGCCTACCTCTGCTCAGTCAGATACGTAGATACTTGTATGCTTTTATGCTCAGTCAGATTATATGCAACGCAGGACACGCTAGATAATATCTAGTAATATCATCAACCATGTGTAGTTAACTAGTGATTATGATTGATTGTTTTTTATAAGATAAGTTTAATGCTAGCTAGCAACTTACCTTGGCTTATTGCATTCGTGCAACAGGCAGTCTCCTTGTGGAGTGCAACGAGAGAGAGGCAGGTCGTTATTGCGTTGGACTAGTTAACTGTAAGGTTGCAAGATTGGATCCCCCCGAGCTGACAAGGTGAAAATCTGTCGTTCTGCCCTTGAACAAGGCAGTTAACCCAAAGTTCCTAGGCCGTCATTGAAAATAAGAATGTGTTCTTTAACTGACTTGCCTAGTTAAATAAAGATTAAATAAAGGTATATAAAAAAATAAAAAATATCCGCGCCCAAAAATACAGACTTACGATTGTTATGAAAACTTGAAATCGGTCCTAATTAATCGGTCGACCTCTACTGTAAAGGGTTCTCCTATGGGGAGAGTCGAATAACCCTTTAAGGTTCTAGATAGCACCTTTTTTTCTAAGAGTGAAGCAATTGAAAGTGAACAGCTTGACGATTATGGGAAAAATGATTAGGCCAAAGTTGAGGACACAACAGTTCACCTGACACAATACTTCATCCAAACATTACACGGTTGATTTTATGTGCCTTTTTACATTAAATCACTGTACTATTCACTGCATTTGTTGATAACTGAATCTTAAAACACTCTGGGTACATTCAGTAACATGATAAAGTATCCCTGGAAAATGTGGGGTAGGAGCAACATTTTTTGATTACAAAGGTTTGTGTGAGAGGACGAACTGGTGTCTCCAACGTGGTCACACAACTCTCCAAAGTGATCACAGTTCCTAAGTCATTTCAATGCACTTTTCTGAACCAAATAAGAGTCTTCAACCACTGCAGTATCCCTGCTATCCCTGCACATTGCACATACAGTATGGTATTGGCACTGACCCTGGAACTGACCCTGTATATAGTTTACTGTGCTTGCTTTCTTGTGGTTCTTCTTATTTCTATTTCTCGTGTGTTTTTGTTCTACTTGACTTTAAAAAATATATATATATATATATATATATATATATATATATATATATATATATATATATATGTATAGTACTACCGATGTTGATTACTGTATTGTCGGGAAAGAGCACGAAAGCCATTTCACTGTACTTGAAACTTGACAGACAAGCAGGCAGCACTACGCAGCTGAAGGTCAGTCTGCTGATTAATTAATTGAGTCCGCCCTTTGTTCGCGCTCGCCCCAAACCACTGCTACAATCTATAATACATTGTATATTCTCCACACAGAAATCCATAACTAACTAGTCTCTTATGTATTCAGCCAGCCTGCCAGTCATTTGTAATGAAGGGATAAGTATTCTATATCCCCTGTAATGAACATAGAATATTCAGCCATATCCATTATCGTTGCTGAACCGTTCAACTCGTTGCTGGCCTGTGATGTCAAAAATGTGTGTGTCTGTGTGTGATCTCCCTGCCTGCTCTGAGACTGTGTGTGTGGCCAGGGTCCTGGGGGAGGAGTGTATGTATGTGAACAGAGCTGTGTCGGGGGGGGGGGGTCTCTCCTCAAATAGAGGGGAGGAGACCTCTATGCTGACATCCACACGCTCCTCCACATAACAATGGTTTAACCCAGTTTTATTATTAGACAAGGGAAGTACCGGTAGCCGCGTTTCTATTTTCAGTGTTCTCGCTCACAGGCAGTTAGCCGTTGGTTGTGCTCTAATCAGCGGTGGATTTTTTTTGTTGCGTTCGGTGGGTTTGTGTTAAGTTGACTGGTGCGTTTGTGGTGTGTAGAAGTGGGTTTGTGGTGTTTTCAGCCAGTTTGTTGATGTAATGCTGAGTGGCATGTGACGTTTGTTTACTGCTGTGTGGTGAATTCATATAGCGAGGGGCACCTGACTCTGGTTTATCACAGAGAAAGAGAGGACGGGTGGAGGAAGAAGATAAGGGCTCTCAGATTTTGTCAGTGACCAACCCTACTTTGTTTGCTCTTTGAACAGAGGGAAGTATTCTACAAGGCCACTTCATAGAGACCCAGAGAGACATCTGTCAATCAGTCAGTCAGGACTACAGAGACACAGAGGGTGACAGACCAGACTACCAGACCCAGGATCAGCACACGCCCAATCCAGCCTAGACCAGAGAGGACTCGGACATCCTAACTCCCTGGAGGAACCATAGCCATGCATTAACTAACCCCACCAACCCTACCTGAACTACCTCTCTCCATCTCCGTCCTCCCCCCCTCCCCCTACGCCCTCCGGCATTCTCACCATGCCTCAAGGCCTATTGTGACGGGAGTGCTGTTCACCCCCATCCCCCACCCCTCCACCCCAGCCCCAGAGGGGTGAAAGATGCGCCCATGGGCAGGTTCGTGGCGCTGGATCATGCTCGTGCTCCTGGCGTGGGGCACACTGCTGTTCTACATCGGAGGTCACCTTGTGAAGGACAGCGAGCACCCGGAGAGATCCAGCAGAGAGCTGTCCAAGATCCTGGCCAAGCTGGAGAGACTGAAACAGCAGAACGAGGACCTGAGACGCATGGCTGAGACACTCAGGTGAGACGCGTGGCCGGGACTAACTGACACACTGACTGGAGTTTGGCTCTCTCTCTGTTTCTGCCTCTTCCCCCTTGTCTTTGTCTCTACTCGTAGCTTTCTCTTTTTCTGTCTCTGTCTCTCTCACGTTCTGTCTCTCACTCTCTCGCCTCTCATTACTTCACAGCATATTATCTCACCCAATAATCCCAGGCAGCATTGGTAATCTGTATTCTTACATTACTGGATTTAGATGAAGTAGTCTTCAAGGTGTCAAGAGTATTTCCTCTGCTTCCTTACTTCACTGACCCTTTAATCCAAGTGTTGATCATCTGTGATCTTTACATTACCCTTCTTGGTTAGATTCTGTAGTCTAACTTTACATGTTTGTATGTTTCTGTAATTGTAATTTAAAAAACAAAAAAATAACATCTTTTATGGTTTGTCTGTAAGTTGTTACAGTCGGTCTGATATTTGCTGCTCTCTCGGTTTTGGTCCATGTCTCTCTTGAAAGAATAGATTGTATCTCAATGAGGCTAACCTGGGTAAATAAAATTTAAAAAACACTACATTACTGAAGTTCACTTCCAGGTTATGTGTGGACTTACATCAGAGTACTGCAGTATGTTTCCTCTCTCTTCAGCATCCTCTCTCACAAGCTGTTGGTGGTGGTCTGATCAGTGGTGGATTTTTGTTGTGTTCTGATGAGACGCGGGATAAAGTAGTCTAACGTCAAGAGTATTTCTTTTCCTTGCTGCCGTTTACTAAATCCATGTAATGTCGGTGCCTCTCATGGTAGCTATGGTGTAGTGTAAGATGGCGTGTTGTGATACGTGATGGACAGGGTGCCAACCTGGGCTGATGGGCTGTGTCTAAAGGCTGTGAGAAAAGCTATTATGTTATTGTGCTTGTCACATGCCGTATTCCGGCCCTCAAAACACTGGCGTGCCGATTTTGATTCAAGCCTGAAGCAACAGTCAAGAGTTGTGAAGTGATAGGGTCTGTCCTAATTTAACGTTTCTAAAGGTTGTTCAGAGTAAAGAAAAGATGTGCAGAAGTTGTTCTTACAGCGGGCGGATTTGAGACATATTCACACATGTACGCTCAAACTCATACACTGGCACGCTCACACACACACAGCCTCCCTCTCTTTTACTCTCTCACACTCCGTTGTATGTAGCCTGCTCTATTGAAGGAGAGCGAGAGCGTATCTAAACTAACTGATCTAAGGTCTGTTCTGTGTGTGTGTCACCTTTGGTAAAGGTTAGAATTGGGGTATGTAAACTGATCCTAGACCTGAGGAGCAGGTCCTACCCAGAGTCAGACATTACTGACCCCTGCTATATGTAGTGGTCAGCACTGGCCAATGGCCATGAGTAGGCCTCAGCTCACATTGTTAGCATTACTGCAGTGTTACTACAGTGTTACTGCGGCATTACTGCGGTGTGTTACTGCGGCGTTACTGCAGTGTTACTACGGCGTTACTACAGTGTTACTGCGGTGTTACTGCAGTGTTACTACGGTGTTACTGCGGTGTTACTGCAGTGTTACTACGGTATTACTGCGGTGTTACTGCAGTGTTACTACGGTGTTACTGCGGTGCTACTACGGTGTTACTGCAGTGTTACTGCGGCATTACTGCGGTGTTACTATGGTGTTACTGCGGTGTTACTGCGGTGTTACTACAGTGTTACTGCGGTGTTACTACGGTGTTACTGCGGTGTTACTACGGTATTACTGCGGTGTTATAGAGGTGTTACTGCGGCGTTACTAAGGTGTTACTGCGGTGCTACTACGGTGTTTTAGCGGTCTTACTGCGGCGTTACTGTGGTGTTACTGCAGTGTTACTACGGTGTTACTGCGGTGTTACTGCAGTGTTACTGCAGTGTTACTGCGGCGTTACTAAGGTGTTACTGCGGTGCTACTACGGTGTTTTAGCGGTCTTACTGCGGCGTTACTGTGGTGTTACTGCAGTGTTACTACGGTGTTACTGCTGTGTTACTGCGGTGTTACTGCGGTGTTATAGCGGTGTTACTGCGGCGTTACTGCGGCGTTACTTTGGTGTTACTGCAGTGTTACTACGGCGTTACTGCGGCGTTACTGCGGTGTTACTACAGTGTTACTATGGTGTTACTACAGTGTTACTACGACATTACTACGGTGTTACTACAGTGTTACTACGACATTACTACAGTGTTACTGCGGTGTTACTACTGTATTACTGCGGTGTTACTGCGGCGTTACTGCGGTGTTACTGCAGTGTTACTACAGTGTTACTATGGTGTTACTACAGTGTTACTACGACATTACTACGGTGTTACTACAGTGTTACTACGACATTACTACGGTGTTACTACAGTGTTACTGCGGCGTTACTACTGTATTACTGCGGTGTTACTACGGTGTTACTGCGGTGTTACTACAGTGTTACTACAGTGTTACTACGACATTACTACGGTGTTACTACAGTGTTACTGCGGTGTTACTACTGTATTACTGCGGTGTTACTACGGTGTTACTGCGGTGTTACTACAGTGTTACTACAGTGTTACTGCGGTGTTACTACAGTGATACGGTCCTTTCTCAAGTTCAACGGGTTTGAATATTATTTGCAGTGGCAATGGGGTGGTGTACAGTGTTGTGTCGACAGTGGGGTGGTGTACATGGTTGTGTCTACAGTGTTAATGGGGTGGTGGACAGGGTTGTGTCTACAGTGTTAATGGGGTGGTGTACACAGTGTTAATGGGGTGGTGGACAGGGTTGTGTCTACAGTGTTAATGGGGTGGTGACGGGGTTGTGTCCACAGTGTTAATGGGGTGGTGGACAGGGTTGTGTCTACAGTGTTAATGTGGGTGGTGTACAGGGTTGTGTCTACAGTGTTAACGGGGTGGTGTACAGGTTGTGTCTACAGTGTTAATGGGGTGGTGTACAGGGTTGTGTCTACAGTGTTAATGGGGTGGTGTACAGGGTCCATGCCCTGTGGTAATGGGGTGGTGTACAGGGTTGTGTCTACAGTGTTAATGGTGTGGTGTACAGGGTCCAGGTCTTGTGGTAATGGGGTGGTGTACATGGTTGTGTCTACATTGTTAATGGGGTGGTGTACAGGGTCCAGGCCCTGTGGTAATGGCTGCTCTGCTATGTGTGGAGGCCAGGCAGCATAATGAGAAGCAGCCAGTGAGACTTAAATCTGCGTCCCATTTTGCACCTTATTCCCTTCATAGTGCAATAGTTTTAACCAGGGCCCTATAAGGCTCTGGTCAAAAGTAGTGCACTATAAAGGGAATAGGGTGCCATTTGGGGTATAGACTGAGACTGCAGCAGTGTGCTGAGTCTCTCTGAGGAACTGCAGTAATGAGACTTCTGGCTGCACTGCTAACAGAGCTGTCTGAGTAGGACAGAGCGTGTGTGTGTCTGTGTGTGTGTGCATGTGTGTCTGTGTGTGTGTGTGCGTGTATGCGTGCGTGGTTTCACTATCCTTGCCGGTCCCCACAAGGAAAAGTGCCATTTTAGGTATAGGAGTTAGGTTTAGGATTAGGGTTAGGGTTAGGAGTTAGGGTTAGGTTAAGGGTTACTGTAACGACGTTCTTCGTTTGTCGAAAGAGGGTCGGACCGAAATGCAGCGTGGTGGTTACTCATGTCTTTAATAAATGAATCGCGATACATGAAATAACTTATACAAATACAAAACAACAAACGGAACGTGAAAACCTAATTACAGCATATCTGGTGAACACTACACAGAGACAGGAACAATCACCCACGAAATACACAGTGAAACCCCAGCTACCTAAATACGGTTCCCAATCAGAGACAATGAGAATCACCTGACTCTGATTGAGAACCGCCTCAGGCAGCCAACCTATGCTACACCCCTACTCAGCCGCAATCCCAATACCTACAAAACCCCCAATACGAAACACAACATTTAAACCCATGTCACACCCTGGCCTGACCAAATATATAACGAAAACACAAAACACTATGACCAAGGCGTGACAGTTACGGTTAGGAGTTAGGATTAGGGTTAGGAGTTAGGGTTAGGAGTTAGGGTTAAGGTTAGGATTAGAGGTCGACCGATTATGATTTTTCAACGCCGATACCAATGCCAATTATTGGATGGTCAAAAAAGTTGATACCGATTAATCGGCCGATTAATTTATTTATTTGTAATAATGACAATTACAACAATACTGAATGAACACTTATTTTAACTTAATATAATACATCTATAAAATACATTTAGCCTCAAATAAATAATGAAACATGTTCAATTTGGTTTAAATAATGCAAAAACAAAGTGTTGGAGAAGAAAGTAAAAGTGCTTTGTAAGAAAGCTAACGTTTAAGTTCCTTGCTCAGAACATGAGAACATATGAAAGCTGGTGGTTCCTTTTAACATGAGTCTTCAATATTCCCAGGTAAGAAGTTTTAGGTTGTAGTTATTATAGGAAATATAGTACTATTTCCCTCTATACCATTTGTATTTCATTAACCTTTGTTCTTATAGGCACTTTAGTATTGCCAGTGTAACTGTATAGCTTCCGTCCCTCTCCTCGCTCCTCCCTGGGCTCGATGCTAGTTAGCAATTTACCTTGGCTTACTGCATTTGTGTAACAGGCAGTCTCCTTGTGGAGTGCAACGAGAGAGAGGCAGGTCGTTATTGCGTTGGACTCGTTAACTTTAAGGTTGCAAGATTGGATCCCCTGAGCTGACAAGGTGAAAATCTGTCGTGTTGCCCTGAACGAGGCAGTTAACCCACCGGATTAGAGTTAGGGTTAGGAGTTAGGTTTAGGATTAGGATTAGGGTTAGGTTAAGGGTTAGGAGTTAGGGTTAGGAGTTAGGGTTAGGTTACGGGTTGCGGTTAGGTTAAGGGTTAGGAGTTAGGTTTAGGTTAAGGGTTAGGAGTTAGGGTAAGGTTTAGGGTTTGACGTTAGGTTAAGGATTTGGCGTTAGGGTTAGGTTAAGGGTTAGGTTAAGGGTTAGGTAAAGAGTTAGGAGTTAGGGTTAGGTTAAGGGTTAGGAGTGAGGGTTTAGGTTAAGGGTTAGGTTTAGGGTTTGACGTTAGGGTTAGGTTAAGGATTTGGCGTTACGGTTAGGTTAAAGGTTGTGTTAGGTTAAGGTTTAGGGTTTGGCGTTAGGGGTAGGTTAAGGGTTACGGTTAGGTAAGGGTTAAGTGTTAGGTTAAAGGTTTAGGGTTTGACGTTAGGGTTAGGTTAAGGATTTGGCTTTAGGGTTGGGTTAAGGGTTAGGAGTTAGGTTTAGAGTTTGGAGTTAGGTTAAGGGTTACGGTTTGGACTTAGGTTTAGAGTTTGGAGTTTAGGTTAAGGGTTACGGTTTGGACTTAGGTTTAGAGTTTGGAGTTTAGGTTAAGGGTTACGGTTAGGAGTTAGGGTTACGGTTAGGTTAGGGGTTATGGTAAGGGTTAGGAGTTAGGGTTAGGTTAAGGGTTATGGTCCGGCTTAGGTTAAGGGTTACGGTTAGGTTAAGGGTCAAGTGTTAGGTTAAGATTTAGGGTTTGGCATTAGGGTTAGGGTTAGGTTAAGGATTTGGCGTTAGGGTTAGGTTAAGGGTTACGGTTAGGTTAAGGGTTAGGTTAAGGTTTAGGGTTTGGTGTTAGGGTTAGGTTAAGGATTTAGAGTTAGGGTTAGGGTTACGTTAAGGGTTGTGTTTGGGGGTTACAAGAAATCAGATTAAGAATGGGAATCAATTGTTTGGTCCCCACAAGGATAGTAAAGCAAACGTATTTGTGTGTGTGCGTGCATTTTATATCTTTAAAGTGGGCGTTGGTTTGGTCTCTTGTAAGGGTTCATCTTTATTATATATTGACTCAATGGTCAATTTAAAATGGGCTAGCACCCTGAGCAGTTTCACCCCATCTACGTTAGCTGGGCTGTCAGTCATTCTGACAAGCTCCCTGTGGACACACACTTATGATGAGCTCAGATGGGTTCAGCAGACGTGTGTGCGTGCGCACGACAGCGATGGTGAGTGCTGGGTAGATTGACCCTTTGCTGGTTGATTGACAGGGTGATGGATGAGTGGGAGTGAGGGATGAAGGGACAGAGGGATGGAGAGAGGGAGGGAACTGGGAGCGGGGTAGTACATCTCCCCCCCCCCCATCTATAAACTAAGTATTGTTGACAGTAGGACCTCTGGAGAGAGGAGGATGACAGCACCAGGACGAGACACAGGAGGAGATGTAGGGACCTGATAACCAATACAGTGGTGTGTGTTTACCAGCATGTGACCAAGCCTCAGTATGTGCGTATGTTTACTACACCAGCATGTGTGTTCAGTCAGACAGTGTCCGAGGATGGAGGGGAGTTGATTTTGTTACTGTGTGCGTGTATAGTCTGTGTGTCTGCCTGGTTCGTATGGTCTGTGGATGTTGCTGTAGGCCTATTTTCAGCTGAGCTGAGGTGTAGTCGTGTTTGTGCCCTAACTTCACCCTGTTCAATCAAACTAACTCAACAATACTTTTTTCCAGAGTAGCGAGACAGGTGATTTTTTTTCTACCAAGACTCCTGTAAATAAAAGGGTCCTGTCTGGTCACTATGGTGCTATCTCGCTCCAGAGTAGCTGTCTGCCAGCCTGTCAGACTGCTTTTGTGTTGGTAGCGATTGGAGGGAGGGAGGGAGTAAATGGAGGAGAGACAGAAGAGAACGAGAGATGGAGAGGGCGGTCAGAGATGGCGAGAGAGAGAAGGAGACATTTCTGTTGTGTGTGTGGCGATGGAGGGATGAGGTAAGGAATGGAGAGGAGAAAGATAAGAGGCTGGCCAAGAAGATCTCCTGCAGCTGATTAGACAGAGGTTGTCGACACTGCTTCTTCCTCTGCAGCAGCCAGCAGGCGTTATCCATGTAGCTCCCTGAAGTTCACCATCCGGTTTAGGAAGGCACAGAAGCATTTACAATACAATCACTCTGCAGCGTATAACAGTAGCCTGGGGAAATGGCTCTGATATAATCCTAACAGTGATTTAGTCAGACACACATGATGTAAATCACTGCTGGGACAGTTGCAGAATTGACTTCATCTCTCAGGCACTTTTTGTCCATCCGTCATCTGAATAGGGTTGGAAGTGTATTTTCTATTTCATGGCCATATCAAAGGCACAGATTTAAAGCCAGACAAGTTATCAACCATATTCCTTATAGCTATTGTGACAAAATGTGTGTATTTAAACAATAAAGCACAAGACACCTTGCCATGTGCTGAATACAGTCACAGGTAAATGGCGTTGTTTGGCTCGACGCGAAGCAAACAACAATTGTTGCTATGCTAGCTAAACTACAGCGAGCCTAATCATGTCTTTCATGTTCCCCACCAAGAAAACCAATTAATGTTGCTCAAACAGAGTCACTGACAACAGCCAAAACGAAACAGGTGTGGTTTTAGGAAGGTTTCTGAAAGACACTTATGGGGGTGTCCGCTGAAAGTTGACTAGCAGCAACAACTGGAACCTAAAAGACACCCACCATGAGCGCCCACGAAATTTGGCCAAGAAGAGGCAAACAAAAGAAAAAAAAACCACACCAAACTTCAAGACAGGAGTCAAAACAAAAAAGTAGTGCAAAACAAAAATCAGGGGAAGATCAGATAAAGGATTGTTTTGTCTAGAAATAAAAAATAGGGGGCGTGTTAACCCTCAATATCTCTCAAGACAACTTGAGTACTGGGCCAGCCGCTCATAAATATCACCTGGGACAGCACAGGTGAAACACCTTCCAACTAACGAGCCAGCACAGGTGTAACACATGCTGACTAACGAGGTGACACCAATCGTTGCTAACGCGCTATACGTGTGGAAAATTCCAACCTCAAATCATAAATGTAAAAACCACAAGCTGTAACAAGGTCCCCCTTAAGACAGGTTTGCTCACCACCAACAGAAAACAACTTTAATTTAACTTAAATGCGTCACTCCTTATGCGTCGCCTTCTCCAATATAAACATGGCGTCAA
Source organism: Oncorhynchus gorbuscha (assembly GCF_021184085.1). Classification (NCBI taxonomy): domain Eukaryota; kingdom Metazoa; phylum Chordata; class Actinopteri; order Salmoniformes; family Salmonidae; genus Oncorhynchus; species Oncorhynchus gorbuscha. Next base: position 38,992,367 of record NC_060189.1, on the reverse strand, counting down.
CTGGCTGTCAAGAATTAAATAGAAAACAAAACAAACACTTTTTTTTTTAAATATATTTTTCATATATATCGTTGCCTTAAACTCTGAAGTTTTCAGAAACGGGTCAAATAAAGTATGTTTTTAATACTCTCACCCCCCTGGAACGAGCTCAACCAAAATAATACTCATCTAAACACAAAACCGCCCACCCTTGAAAGACTATCAGCAACCACGTTGTCCTTACCACATCCGTAGTAACTTTTCTCTCGTGATTTTCCTCAGTGGAATGGCCCTCAGGGAAACGAGTTGCAGCTTACACGATGTTCAAGAGAAACAAGGTTACCACTCTTTTCTGGACACTGTTCGCTCTTTATGGTACAGGGGAGATCGCATTTCAAATTTGACACGTCGTTTCCGAGGTCGGACAGGCAAACAGCTAGGCTTACCACTGTACCAAACTGAATGCTAGGCTAGAAACAAGGGGAAATACAGCAACGTGAACATGATATTTCTATGAAGGCGACGTGAGAATTCAGATGGACCTGTTAGCAGGCTTAGGTGTGCCTGTCTAGGCCAATACAGCACGGCTTGGAACGCTGCTCGTCCAGTAAGCATTCAGAATCCAAACAACCCGTTTTATAATGGAAATTAAAGGTACACTAGTGTCACCTGAATGTGTTCTATTTAAGACCTGGTCCTTTATTTCACTGGCCTGTTTCTGTTCTGTAAGGCGTAGAAATGACCGCGATGAAAGCGTTCAACTGTGATTTCTGCGTGTTTTAAGCTGAAGGGAATGGGACTGGGTTCATCCCCCTGCTAATACAGACATTAAACTGTCTTCTAAGCATTAGTTGGTGTAGGCAAACTCTCACTCAGACACGCACACACACACACAAGCTCAAACATACACACTCACTCGCTCCCACTCAGACCGACACACACATTTGCAATAATACAGATATTCTGACTTGCTTTAATGCACTTTGACAGACTCACTTAAACACCAACTGAAACACGCAAGGCTTAATTCTGATTGCTGGCTACATTTAGACACACACACACACAGATCCAACCGATATGCCTCTCGAGTGGTGTTGATGGCAGTGATGCAATGTTACTGTATGTCACACAGTCGATTCTCTCACACACAGCTCATTTCTCTCACTTCCTCTCCCACGAGCTGACACTCTAGAGGCTACATGCCTTTGTCCCACTCGACCTACATATCCCACAGATCCATTGTGTGTCTGAATGGCCCTATAATGGAGCGTATACACCAGCCGTTAACACAGAGGCACAGAGCCGCATCTCTGCCTATATCCTTTACAGTTTCCATTCATCCACAGCCACTGTGACTGCAGGTGCTGGTCAACTATAGTGCGGTATGTAGGCAATAGGGTGCCATTTGGGATGCAGCCAGTGGCTCCCAGTCCCTATCTACTGGCCCAGTGTGTACAGTGTGTACATTGTGGCTTACACCATAGTGGGCTGATAACAAAGAAAGGAACTAGGTCACTGCAGCTACGTGTGGAATTACTTTTTGTTATTTTGTTTTTTCTTTGGTGTGTGTGTGTGTGTGTGTGTGTGTGTGTGTGTGTGTGTGTGTGTGTGTGTGTGTGTGTGTGTGTGTGTGTGTGTGTGTGTGTGTGTGTGTGTGTGTGTGTGTGTGTGTGTGTGTGTGTGTGTGTGTGTGTGTGTGTGTGTGTGTGTGTGTGTGTGTGTGTGTGTGTGTGTGTTTTGCACCCAGATACTCTGCACCCTCAGGGCTCTGTTCTGTCTTATTCCCGTCGCTGGGTTGCAGCAAGAGACACTTTTCTACCAGCATCAGGACGATTCTTATTTTTACACCGCTGTTGTTTTATCCTTCTCTACTTCTCTGCGTTAGAGAGGTATGTGTCCTCGTTCTCTGTGCAACTCCCCCCTCCCCTTAACCAGTGGAAGCCATAAAACATTTAAACCACCGTTCTGAACTTTATACCAACCGTTTTAGGGTCCATACATATCCATAGGCATACAGGTATTTTATCCTACACTATATAATAAGCAAGAAAAAGGTTAGCTATCTACGTTGCATATACAGTGGGGCAAAAATGTATTTAGTCAGCCAACAATTGTGCAAGTTCTCCCACTTGAAAAGATGAGAGAGGCCTGTAAATTTTCATTATAGATACACTTCAACGATGAAAGACAAAATGAGGGGGGAAAAATCCAGAAAATCACATTGTAGGATTTTTTTATGAGTTTATTTGCAAATTATGGTGGAAAATAAGTATTTGGTCACCTACAAACAAGCAAGATTTCTGGCTCTCACAGACCTGTAACTTATTCTTTAAGAGGCTCCTCTGTCCTCTACTCATTACCTGTATTAATGACACCTGTTTGAACTTGTTATCAGTATAAAAGACACCTGTCTACAACCTCAAACAGTCACACTCCAAACTCCACTATGGCCAAGACCAAAGAGCTGTCAAAGGACACCAGAAACAAAATTGTAGACCTGCACTAGGCTGGGAAGACTGAATCTGCAATAGGTAAGCAGCTTGGTTTGAAGAAATCAACTGTGGGAGCAATTATTAGGAAATGGAAGACATACAAGACCACTGGGTGGAAAGTAACTACAGGTCGACCAATTAATCGGAATGCCGATTAATTAGAGCCGATGTCAAGTTTTCATAACAATCGGAAATTGGTATTTTTGGGCGCAGATTTTGCCGATTGTTTTTATTAATATATGTACATATACATATATATATATTTTTTAATACATTTATTTAACTAGGCAAGTCAGTTAAGAACACATTCTTATTTTCAATGACGGCCTAGGAACTGTGGGTTAACTGCCTTGTTCAGGGGCAGAACGACAGATTTTCACCTTGTCAGCTCGGGGGATCAAATCTTGCAACCTTACAGTTAACTAGTCCAATGCTCTAACCATTTACATTACATTTAAGTCATTTAGCAGACGCTCTTATCCAGAGCGACTTACAAATTGGTGCATTCACCTTATGACATCCAGTGGAACAGTCACTTTACAATAGTGCATCTAAATCTTAAAGGGGGGGGGGGTGAGAAGGATTACTTTATCCTATCCTAGGTATTCCTTAAAGAAGTGGGGTTTCAGGTGTCTCCGGAAGGTGGTGATTGACTCCGCTGTCCTGGCGTCGTGAGGGAGTTTGTTCCCTCTGGGGGCCAGAGCAGCGAACAGTTTTGACTGGGCTGAGCGGGAACTGTACTTCCTCAGTGGTAGGGAGGCGAGCAGGCCAGAGGTGGATGAAAGCAGTGCCCTTGTTTGGGTGTAGGGCCTGATCAGAGCCTGGAGGTACTGAGGTCCCGTTCCCCTCACAGCTCCGTAGGCAAGCACCATGGTCTTGTAGCGGATGCGAGCTTCAACTGGAAGCCAGTGGAGAGAGCGGAGGAGCGGGGTGACGTGAGAGAACTTGGGAAGGTTGAACACCAGACGGGCTGCGGCGTTCTGGATGAGTTGTAGGGGTTTAATGGCACAGGCAGGGAGCCCAGCCAACAGCGAGTTGCAGTAATCCAGACGGGAGATGACAAGTGCCTGGATTAGGACCTGCGCCGCTTCCTGTGTGAGGCAGGGTCGTACTCTGCGGATATTATAGAGCATGAACCTACAGGAACGGGCCACCGCCTTGATGTTAGTTGAGAACGACAGGGTGTTGTCCAGGATCACGCCAAGGTTCTTAGCGCTCTGGGAGGAGGACACAATGGAGTTGTCAACCGTGATGGCGAGATCATGGAACGGGCAGTCCTTCCCCGGGAGGAAGAGCAGCTCCGTCTTGCCGAGGTTCAGCTTGAGGTGGTGATCCGTCATCCACACTGATATGTCTGCCAGACATGCAGAGATGCGATTCGCCACCTGGTCATCAGAAGGGGGAAAGGAGAACATTAATTGTGTGTCGTCTGCATAGCAATGATAGGAGAGACCATGTGAGGTTATGACAGAGCCAAGTGACTTGGTGTATAGCGAGAATAGGAGAGGGCCTAGAACAGAGCCCTGGGGGACACCAGTGGTGAGAGCGTGTGGTGAGGAGACAGATTCTCGCCACGCCACCTGGTAGGAGCGACCTGTCAGGTAGGACGCAATCCAAGCGTGGGCCGCGCCGGAGATGCCCAACTCGGAGAGGGTGGAGAGGAGGATCTGATGGTTCACAGTATCGAAGGCAGCCGATAGGTCTAGAAGGATGAGAGCAGAGGAGAGAGAGTTAGCTTTAGCGGTGCGGAGCGCCTCCGTGATACAGAGAAGAGCAGTCTCAGTTGAATGACTAGTCTTGAAACCTGACTGATTTGGATCAAGAAGGTCATTCTGAGAGAGATAGCGGGAGAGCTGGCCAAGGACGGCACGTTCAAGAGTTTTGGAGACAAAAGAAAGAAGGGATACTGGTCTGTAGTTGTTGACATCGGAGGGATCGAGTGTAGGTTTTTTCAGAAGGGGTGCAACTCTCGCTCTCTTGAAGACGGAAGGGACGTAGCCAGCGGTCAGGGATGAGTTGATGAGCGAGGTGAGGTAAGGGAGAAGGTCTCCGGAAATGGTCTGGAGAAGAGAGGAGGGGATAGGGTCAAGCGGGCAGGTTGTTGGGCAGCCGGCCGTCACAAGACGCGAGATTTCATCTGGAGAGAGAGGGGAGAAAGAGGTCAGAGCACAGGGTAGGGCAGTGTGAGCAGAACCAGCGGTGTCGTTTGACTTAGCAAACGAGGATCGGATGTCGTCGACCTTCTTTTCAAAATGGTTGACGAAGTCATCTGCAGAGAGGGAGAGGGGGGGGAGGAGGATTCAGGAGGGAGGAGAAGGTGGCAAAGAGCTTCCTAGGGTTAGAGGCAGAAGCTTGGAATTTAGAGTGGTAGAAAGTGGCTTTAGCAGCAGAGACAGAAGAGGAAAATGTAGAGAGGAGGGAGCGAAAGGATGCCAGGTCCGCAGGGAGGCGAGTTTTCCTCCATTTCCGCTCGGCTGCCCGGAGCCCTGTTCTGTGAGCTCGCAATGAGTCGTCGAGCCACGGAGCGGGAGGGGATGACCGAGCCGGCCTGGAGGATAGGAGGCATAGAGAGTCAAAGGATGCAGAAAGGGAGGAGAGGAGGGTTGAGGAGGCAGAATCAGGAGATAGGTTGGAGAAGGTTTGAGCAGAGGGAAGAGATGATAGGATGGAAGAGGAGAGAGTAGCGGGGGAGAGAGAGCGAAGGTTGGGACGGCGCGATACCATCCGAGTAAGGGCAGTGTGGGAAGTGTTGAATGAGAGCGAGAGGGAAAAGGATACAAGGTAGTGGTCGGAGACTTGGAGGGGAGTTGCAATGAGGTTAGTGGAAGAACAGCATCTAGTAAAGATGAGGTCGAGCGTATTGCCTGCCTTGTGAGTAGGGAGGGAAGGTGAGAGGGTGAGGTCAAAAGAGGAGAGGAGTGGAAAGAAGGAGGCAGAGAGGAATGAGTCAAAGGTAGACTTGGGGAGGTTAAAGTCGCCCAGAACTGTGAGAGGTGAGCCGTCCTCAGAAAAGGAGCTTATCAATGCATCAAGCTCATTGATGAACTCTCCGAGGTAACCTGGAGGGCGATAAATGATAAGAATGTTAAGCTTGAAAGGGCTGGTAACTGTGACAGCATGGAATTCAACCACCTGCCTCTCATTGCACTCCACGAGGAGCCTGCCTGCAGTAGAAGCCAAGGTAAGTTGCTAGCTAGCATTAAACTTATCTTATAAAAAACAATCAATCAATTAATCATAATCACTAGTTATAACTACACATGGTTACTAGTTTATCTAGCGTGTCCTAATCGATGCAACGCTGGGGGATGATTTAACAAAAGCGCATTTGCGAAAAAAGCACAATCATTGGACGACTGAACCTAACCATAAACACTAATGGCTTTCTTAAAATCAATACACAGAAGTATATATTTTTAAACCTGCATATTTAGCTAAAAGAAATCCAGGTTAGCAGGCAATATTAACCAGGTGAAATTTTGTCACTTCTCTTGCGTTCATTGCACGCAGAGTCAGGGTATATTCAACAGTTTGGGCAGCCTGGCGAATTAATTTGCCAGAATTTTACGCAATTAACATTGAAGGTTGTGCAATGTAACAAGAATCGTTAGACTCGTTAGATAAAATACCGAACTGTTCCGTATTTCACTGAAATAATAAACGTTTTGTTTTCGAAATGATAGTTTCCGGATTCGACCATATTAATGACCAAAGGCTCGTATTTCTGTGTGTTATGTTATAATTAAGTCTATGATTTGATAGAGCAGTCTGACTGAGCGATGGTAGGCAGCAGTAGGCTCGTAAGCATTCATTCATACAGAACTTTAGTGCGTTTCGCCAGCAGCTCTTCGCAATCACAGCGCTGTTTATGACTTCAAGCCTATCAGCCTAATGACTGGTGTAACCGATGTGAAATGTCTAGCTAGTTAGCGGGGTGCACGCTAATAGCTTTTCAAACGTCACTCGCTCTGAGACTTGGGAGTAGTTGTTCCCCTTGCTCTGCATGGGTAACGCTGCTTCAAGGGTGGCTGTTGTCGTTGTGTTCCTGGTTCGAGCCCAGGTAGAGGCGAGGAGAGGGATGGAAGCTATACTGTTACACTTGCAATACTATAATACCTATAAGAACATACAATAGTCAAAGGTATATGAAATACAAATGGTATAGAGAGAAATAGTCCTATAAATACTATTAATAACAACATAAAACCTCATACCTTGGAATATTGAAGTCTCATGTTAAAAGGAACCACCAACTTTTATATGTTCTCATGTTCTGGGCAATGAACTTAAACGTTAGCTTTTTTACATGGCACATATTGCACTTTTACTTCTCCAACACTTTGTTTTTGCGTTATTTAAACCAAATTTAACATGTTTCATTATTTATTTGAGGCTAATTGATTTTTATTGATGTTTTATATTAAGTTAAAATAAGTGTTAATTCAGTATTGTTGTAATTGTCATTATTACAAATAAATAAATAAAAATCGGCCGATTAATCGGTATCGGCTTTTTTTGATCCTCTAATAGTAACTGGAAGAGAGGCTGTGATGGAGGGGGGATACTGGGATTGAGGCCATGAAACTGATGAGAGCTGTGAAACTGATGGGGTGTAGAGTGTAAGTCGCTCTGGATAAGAGCGTCTGCTAAATGACTTAAATGTAAATGTAGAGATGGCAGTGAGGGCTGTTGTCTCACTCTGTCATATAACACACATCTTCTGGAACTGTGTGTGCATGCATGGCGAGTGTGTGTGTGTGTGTGTGTGTGTGTGTGTGTGTGTGTGTGTGTGTGTGTGTGTGTGTGTGTGTGTGTGTGTGTGTGTGTGTGTGTGTGTGTGTGTGTGTGTGTGTGTGTGTGTGTGTGTGTGTGTGTGTGTGTGTGTGTGTGTGTGTGTGTGTGTGTGTGTGCGCATCGATAATGTGTGTGCATTGGTGTGTTTGTGTGCTTATATATATGGTGTAGGGTGTATGCTTTGACTGTGTGCCTGGCCTGCGTGAGAGTTCCTGCTGGCCTCATTTGCTGAGTGTGTGTTGTGTCATGTTACTCCTGTCCCTGTTCCCTGTATATTGATCCGAGGACAGGGAGGAGAGGGGAGGAGGGTGTGTCGGTGTCCATCTGATCCACCCAGCCTTCTCAGCCTGGCCGATGGCGCTACAGCTGCTTTGACAATAGATAGCCTTCTGGGTCCTGAGTATTACTTTAGTGGTCTATTAGATTCATGCAGGGAGGAGGACACAGCGGGCTCAGAGGGATCTCCAGTTTCACTCTGACACTATAGTAAAGGGATACCCAAGCTGAAGCTGAGAAGCCATTGTGTGTGTGGATTATAATTTGTGTGGTTTTGAGAGTGTCAAAAAGAGGGCTTGTATGAACTTTGCTGAATATAAATCACCGTACTGCTTTGTTTTATACTTTAATGAGATGTTAGTATTATTGTTGATAGTCACAGCTTCGGGTATGACTGTAGACCGTTATTTTCCCTTTTGATATACATTATCTAAACCCCAGCCTCTCTCTTGCTCTCTCTCTCTCTCTCTCTCTCTCTCTCTCTCTCTCTCTCTTTCTCTCTCTCTCTCTCTCTCTCTCTCTCTCTCTCTCTCTCTCTCTCTATTGGCATGAAGTAACAATGTACATATTGACCAAGCTTATTTAGGATATTTACAATATTTTAAAAAATGCATAAAAATGAGAATCAAAATTGTCAGCGGGACAACAGTAACAACAATAACCAAGGGTCAAAATAACCATACATTCAACAATAAGCATAGAGTAGAGTACGTATGCAGGTTGATTGGTCTGTCAGACACTGTCCCTCAACTTATGGCAGGCAGCAATGTAGTGCGCTGCCAACCCACAGCTCTCTGCGTCCTCCCCCAACAGGACGGGTAGCCTATCCTCATCAGAGAGGTCTTTGAAACCTTGAATAAGGGTTTCAAATTTGGGAAAATGACACTCTCTAATTGTTTTATATTTTTGATATTTTGTCAGGAAATGCAGCTCCGTCTCAGGTTTCTCTTTCTCTGACTCTTCTCCTCGACTCCTCCTCTCCTCCTCTCATCCTCTACTCTCTGACTCTCCTCTCTGACTCTTCCATCCTCTTCTCTTCTCTCTGACTCTCAGCTCATTTCATCCTTGACCAGCCAAGAATGACATAACATTTTGACATTGCGGTTTCTTTCCCCTGTTTCAATCTCTGTACTGTGGCTGTGCATTCCTGATGACAACCATGGGCTATGATGTGACCAACCACACACACACACACACACACACACACACACACACACACACACACACACACACACACACACACACACACACACACACACACACACACACACACACACACACACACACACACACACACACACACACACAGGGAAACCCGCTGTTTACCATTACAGAACTCCACGCATCATTTCATGCTAGAGACAGAAACATATTTATTCTCAGCCAGGCTCCCTAGATAAGACTACTGCTTCTGCTGCCTGCTGCGTTCATGGAATACCAGTCACCACGGTTACTCTCACATCCTACTCGGTTCATATTTTGTCAGGCCATACACTATGTGAGGTAGCTACAGTATATCACAAAAGTGAGTACACCCCTCACATTTTTGTAAATATTTAAGTATATCTTTTCATGTGACAACACTGAAGAAATGACACTTTGCTACAATGTAAAGTAGTGAGTGTACAGCTTGTATAACAGTATAAATTTGCTGTCCCCTCAAAATAACTCAACACACAGCCATTAATGTCTAAACCGCAGGCAACAAAATTAATTCCCCCCCCAAGTGAAAATGTCCATATTGGGCCAATTAGCCATTTTCCCTCCCCGGTGTCATGTGACTTGTTAGTGTTACAAGGTCTCAGGTGTGAATGGGGAACAGGTGTGTTATATTTGGTGTCATCGTTCTCACACTCCCTCATACTGACTGGTCACTGGAAGTTCAACATGGAACCTCATGGCAAAAAACTCTCTGAGGATCTGAAAAAAAATCATTGTTGCTCTACATAAAGATGGCCTGGACTATACTATACTACTACGCATCCAAGATGGCGTAGCAGTAAGACGTCTTGTCGTGTCCCTTATATATATCGTGTTTTTTTCTCGTTTTTACATATTTTTCTTCGCATATCTTTTAATACATTTTGCTAAACCTCAACTTCTAAATACTCTCCTGCAACCCGCCTCACCCAATGTAGCTATTTTTCCTAAAGTATTTATATTTACTTCGGATCCGGAACCCCTCAACTGAAGCTAGCCAGCTAACTACCAGCTATCAGTCAGCAAAACATTGCTAGCGGTAATTCAGCTAACCGGTCATCAGCTAACCTTTAGCTCGGAAAGCTCTCGCCAGTTCGAACAACGCGACTCTAACCAGAGCATAACGGACCTATTTATTTTATTTTTTTTTTATCCCGGATTCCCACCGCAAACGGAACATTTTCAGCTGGATCTTCACAACTAGCTATCTAGCTAACCGCAACCCCGGATGATTACTCCTGGCTAGCGTTTCCAGCCATTTAGCTTGAAGCTAGCCCGGCCAGAGCTCCTGTGCTACCACCGTAGCATACTCCTGGGCTACAATATCCGGACCCACGACCGGTCTATCGATGTCACCGCATGAAGAGGAATAAACAGACTCACCCCATCGCGACGTCCCCCAAAGGCTAACTCTCAAGCCCTTGCTATCTCATTTGCTTGCTAATTCGGCCTGCTAACTGCTAGCTTGTTTAGCCCCGGTCCGCTAACTGCTACCTTGTTTAGCCCCGGCCTGCTAACCGTCTGAATCGCCACGTCCCAAACACTCACTGGACCCATATTTACTTTCTATATCTTTTCAATTATTTTTTTGTTTATACCTTCCGGTAACCTGTCTCACCCAATGTGATACGGAATCGCTATTACTTTTAATTTTTAGAACACACTCAAGAACCTCCAGAAGCTAACCAGCTAACTAGCTGCAAGCTATTTAGTCATTGTTAGTTTTTTTTACCTGGATAACACTCGCCAGTCCAGCTTCCCTGCCCCATCCACTGCTGCCCCCTGGACACTGATCACTTGGCTACATAGCTGATGCATGCTGGACTGTCCATTAATCACGGTACTCCATTCTGCTTGTTTATGTTTTATCTGTTGGCCCCAGTCGCACTCAGGCTCTGTGTGTAGTTAATCCGACCCTCCCTCTGCCTAGTCAACGCCATTTTAGCTTCTGTTGTTGTGCTAGCTGATTAGCTGTTGTTGTCTCACCTACTGTTTTAGCTAGCTCTCCCAATTCAACACCTGTGATTACTGTATGCCTCGCTGTATGTCTCTCTCAAATGTCAATATGCCTTGTATACTGTTGTTCAGGTTAGTTATCATTGTTTTAGTTGACAATGGAGCCCCTAGTTCCACTCTTCATACCCCTGATACCTCCTTTGTCCCACCTCCCACATATGCGGTGACCTCACCCATTACAACCAGCATGTCCAGAGATATAACCTCTCTCATCATCACCCAGTGCCTGGGCTTACCTCCGCTGTACCCGCACCCCACCATACCCCTGTCTGCGCATTATGCCCTGAATATATTCTACCATGCCCAGAAACCTGCTCCTCTTATTCTCTGTCCCCAACGCTCTAGGCGACCAGTTTTGATAGCCTTTAGCCGCACCCTCATACTACTCCTTCTCTGTTCTGCAGGTGATGTGGAGGTAAACCCAGGCCCTGCATGTCCCCAGGCACCCTCATTTGTTGACTTCTGTGATCGAAAAAGCCTTGGTTTCATGCATGTCAACATCAGAAGCCTCCTCCCTAAGTTTGTTTTACTCACTGCTTTAGCACACTCTGCTAACCCTGATGTCCTTGCCGTGTCTGAATCCTGGCTCAGGAAGGCCACCAAAAATTCTGAGATTTCCATACCCAACTGTAACATCTTCCGTCAAGATAGAACTGCCAAAGGGGGAGGAGTTGCAGTCTACTGCAGAGATAGCCTGCAAAGTAATGTCATACTTTCCAGGTCCATACCCAAACAGTTCGAACTACTAATTTTGAAAATTACTCTCTGCAGAAAATAAGTCTCTCACTGTTGCCGCCTGCTACCGACCCCCCTCAGCTCCCAGCTGTGGACACCACCTGGACACCATTTGTGAATTAATCGCCCCCCATCTAGCTTCAGAGTTTGTTCTGTTAGGTGACCTAAACTGGGATATGCTTAACACCCCGGCAGTCCTACAATCTAAGCTAGATGCCCTCAATCTCACACAAATCATCAAGGAACCCACCAGGTACAACCCTAACTCTGTAAACAAGAGCACCCTCATAGACGTCATCCTGACCAACTGGCCCTCCAAATACACCTCTGCTGTCTTCAACCAGGATCTCAGCGATCACTGCCTCATTGCCTGTATCCGCTACGGAGCCGCAGTCAAACGACCACCCCTCATCACTGTCAAACGCTCCCTAAAACACTTTCTAATCGACCTGGCCCGGGTATCCTGGAAGGACATTGACCTCATACCGTCAGTTGAGGATGCCTGGTCATTCTTTAAAAGTAACTTCCTCACCATTTTAGATAAGCATGCTCCGTTCAAAAAATGCAGAACTAAGAACAGATATAGCCCTTGGTTCACTCCAGACCTGACTGCCCTCAACCAGCACAAAAACATCCTGCTGCAATAGCATCGAATAGTCCCTGCGATATGCAACTGTTCAGGGATGTCAGGAACCAATACACGCAGTCAGTTAGGAAAGCTAAGGCCAGCTTCTTCAGGCAGAAGTTTGCATCCTGTAGCTCCAACTCCAAAAAAGTTCTGGGACACTGTGAAGTCTATGGAGAACAAGAGCACCTCCTCCCAGCTGCCCACTGCACTGAGGCTAGGTAACACGGTCACCACCGATAAATCCATGATTATCAAAAACTTCAACAAGCATTTCTCAACGGCTGGCCATGCCTTCCGCCTGGCTACTCCAACCTCGGCCAACAGCTCCGCCCCCCCCCCCCCCCGCAGCTACTCGTCCAAGCCTCTCCAGGTTCTCCTTTACCCAAATCCAGATAGCAGATGCTCTGAAAGAGGTGCAAAACCTGGACCCGTACAAATCAGCTGGGCTTGACAATCTGGACCCTCTATTTCTGAAACTATCCGCCGCCATTGTCGCAACCCCTATTACCAGCCTGTTCAACCTCTCTTTCATATCGTCTGAGATCCCCAAAGATTGGAAACCTGCCGCAATCATCCCCCTCTTCAAAGGGGGGAGACACCCTGGACCCAAACTGTTACAGACCTATATCCATCCTGCCCTGCCTATCTAAGGTCTTCAAAAGCCAAGTCAACAAACAGGTCACTGACCATCTCGAATTCCACTGTACCTTCTCCGCTGTGCAATCTGGTTTCCGAGGCGGTCACGGGTGCACCTCAGCCACGCTCAAAGTACTAAACGATATCATAACCGCCATCGATAAAAGACAGTACTGTGCAGCCGTCTTCATCGACCTTGCCAAGGCTTTCGACTCTGTCAATCACCATATTCTTATCGGCAGACTCAGTAGCCTCGGTTTTTCGGATGACTGCCTTGCCTGGTTCACCAATTACTTTGCAGACAGAGTTCAGTGTGTCAAATCGGAGGGCATGCTGTCCGGTCCTCTGGAAGTCTCCACGGGGGTGCCACAGGGTTCAATTCTCGGGCCGACTATTTTCTCTGTATATATCAATGATGTTGCTCTTGCTGCGGGCGATTCCCTGATCAACCTCTACGCAGACGACACCATTCTATATACTTCCGGCCCGTCCTTGGACACTGTGCTATCTAACCTCCAGACGAGCTTCAATGCCATACAACACTCCTTCCGTGGCCTCCAACTGCTCTTAAACGCTAGTAAAACCAAATGCATGCTTTTCAACCGTTCGCTGCCTGCACCCGCACACCTGACCAGCATCACCACCCTGGATGGTTCCGACCTTGAATATGTGGACATCTATAAGTACCTAGGTGTCTGGCTAGACTGTAAACTCTCCTTTCCAGACTCGTATCAGACATCTTCAATCGAAAATCAAATCAAGAGTCGGCTTTCTTTTCCGCAACAAAGCCTCCTTCACTCACGCCGCCAAACTTACCCTAGTAAAACTGACTATCCTACCGATCCTCGACTATCCTACCGATCCTCGACTACCGATCCTCGACTTCAGCGATGTCATCTACAAAACACTCTACTCAGCAAACTGGATGCAGTTTATCACAGTGCCATCCGTTTTGTCACTAAACCACCTTATACCACCCACCACTGCGACTTGTATGCTCTAGTCGGCTGGCCCTCGCCAGACCCACTGGCTCCAGGTCATCTACAAGTCCATGCTAGGTAAAGCTCCGCCTTATCTCAGTTCACTGGTCACGATGGCAACACCCATCCGTAGCACTCGCTCCAGCAGGTGTATCTCACTGATCATCCCTAAAGCCAACACCTCATTTGGCCGCCTTTCGTTCCAGTTCTCTGCTGCCTGTGACTGGAACGAATGGCAAAAATCGCTGAAGTTGGAGACTTTTATCTCCCTCACCAACTTCAAACATCTGCTATCTGAGCAGCTAACCGATCGCTGCAGCTGTACATAGTCTATTGGTAAATAGCCCACCCATTTTCACCTACCTCATCCCCATACTGTTTTTATTTATTTACTTTTCTGCTCTTTTGCACACCAATATCTCTACCTGTACATGACCATCCGATCATTTATCACCGCAGTGTTAATCTGCAAAATTGTAATTATTCGCCTACCTCCTCATGCCTTTTGCACACAATGTATATAGACTCCCCTTTTTTTCTACTGTGTTATTGACTTGTTAATTGTTTACTCCATGTATAACTCTGTGTTGTCTGTTCACACTGCTATGCTTTATCTTGGCCAGGTCGCAGTTGCAAATGAGAACTTGTTCTCAACTAGCGTACCTGGTTAAATAAAGGTGAAATAAAATAAAAATAAGAAGATTGCCAAGACCCTGAAACTGCAGCACGGTGACCAAGACCATAGTGGCCACCGTGGAAGAGGACTCCAGTGGCAACCTGTGAAGCTCTGCTGAACTCCATGCCCAAGAGGGTTAAGGCAGTGCTAGAAAATGATGGTGGCCACACAAAATATTGACACGTTGGGCCCAATATGGACATTTTCACTTAGGGGTGTACTCACTTTTGTTGCCTGCGGTTTAGACATTAATGGCTGTGTGTTGAGTTATTTTGAGGGGACAGAAAATTTACACTGTTATACAAGCTGTACACTCACTACTTTACATTGTAGCAAAGTGTCATTTCTTCAGTGTTGTCACATGAAAAGATATACTCAAATATTTACAAAAATGTGAGGGGTGTACTCACTTTTTTGATATACTGTATATTCAGTGTTGTCTCATCTTTTACATGGTACGTGTGGAGGCAGTTTCACAACACCTTTCTTCAACTGACCGCATCTACTTTTCACTCTTCTACTTGTTCTCGAGGAGTAGCTGCAAGGGGACTTTTGCCCAACCAGGCCCTAGCTTCCTTCCCCTGTCCCTTAAAATGTGCCCTCTCATAAGTTAGTCCTGCAGGGAGAGAGGGGAAGGGAGGATGGATAGAGGGGGGGTGGAAGGGGAGGCCCAGCTCAGAGATGGCTTTCAAGGATGTGAGTGTTTGTTGGTAATGGATTTTAGTCAATAGGGGGGGTGTTGAAGGTGCCTTTCTCTCTCTCTCTCCCCTTCTTCTCTCTCTCTCTCTCTCTCTCTCTCTCTCTCTCTCTCCCCCTTCTCTCTCTCTCTCCCCCTTCTCTCTCTCTCTCTCCCTTCGCCTCTCTCGCTCCCTTCGCCTCTCTCTCTCTCCCTTCGCCTCTCTCTCTGTGTGTGTGTGTGTGTGTGTGTGTGTGTGTGTGTGTGTGTGTGTGTGTGTGTGTGTGTGTGTGTGTGTGTGTGTGTGTGTGTGTGTGTGTGTGTGTGTGTGTGTGTGTGTGTGTGTGTGTGTGTGTGTGTGTGTGTGTGTGTGTGTGTGTGTGTGTGGCACGTGGGGTGATGAATTGCTACTGCCAGTGAATGATTTGCCCTGCGGTCACCGGTTGCTCTCACACCTTACCACTGATCATTATACACACACACCTCACCACTGATCATTATAAACACACACCTCGCCATTGATCATTATAAACACATGCACACACACACACACACACACACACACCCTCCCATGGTCGGCTGGCATACCTCACTACTGATCATTGCATTAAATTGGCACTGGGAGGTGGGAGGAAGCGCATCCAAACGCAAAGGCCCCTGGGAAATCAGCCTGCCAACAATCACCTTGACCTGGAAGGACAGAGACACACACATCTATACTGTATACACAAACACACAGACACACACACCTATAATGTATACACAGACACACACACCTATAATGTATACACAAACACACAGACACACATACCTATAATGTACACACAAACACACAGACACACACACCTATAATGTACACAGAAACACACAGACACACACACCTATAATGTCTACACAGTGCCAGCCGGACACTTACAGTAAAAACAAAAATCATCCCTGCCCCAGGCGTTCTCACTGACCTCTCC
This sequence comes from Oncorhynchus gorbuscha, assembly GCF_021184085.1. NCBI lineage: Eukaryota > Metazoa > Chordata > Actinopteri > Salmoniformes > Salmonidae > Oncorhynchus > Oncorhynchus gorbuscha. Next base: position 38,976,314 of record NC_060189.1, on the reverse strand, counting down.
ACTGTATTATTGGTTAAAGGAGAACCAGGCTAACCACTGACACCCTGTCCTGTATGTTTACACTTCTCCCTGCACCAGGCTGTATTCCAGAGTAGGGTTGAATATTTTCTCACTGTTTTACAAATGTTCCATCCTGAGAATAAATCACTTTTCTCCCAGGTAACCCAGTATTTCCTGCCATTGGTAACCGGGTTCCTGCCATTCAACCCTATTCCAGACCACCTCAATTCCTCTCCCCTGTCTCTAGGTTACCAGGGCCAGGTTGTGAATGAAGCCAGACTGACCTCTAACCTCTCCTCTCCCCCTGTACTGTAGGTTACCAGAGGGCCAGTCTGACGGGGGCCCGGTGGAGAGTGCAGGCAGACTGCGGATCCTGGAGGAACAATTGATCAGAGCTAAGGAACAGATCAACTCCTACCGCAGCCTGCCTGGAGACGGTATGACACTCACATTGCGCACGCACACACACACATACACATGAACTTGAGATGCACACACACACACACATACACACCTTGGAAATTAGGACAGGAGGCAGTGAGGAGGAGTATTCCCAGGCAGGATTCCCTGTCCACTCCTCTTTCCTTGTATTTCAGCCCGAAATCTTCCGTCCTTGTCCTTCACAGTAACACAAGCCACACATGCAGCTCTTTTCTGGGTCAGCTGCTTTCATTGGCCTGCTACTACCTTTGTGTCATTTGAAACATTATGAAAACATGATCAAACCACCCGCGGGCCGGATTGGACACCCCTGCTTTAATAGTCCAGTTTAGGCTACTATGCCTGTCGATACATTAGCAGGGTTACTCTGTCTCTGTACTCTGGCACTGTCCGTGTAGGAGAAGCATGCACTTAATGACCTCTGTGACACTTATTATGTCTGTGGCACTAGGCCTAGACACTGATCTAAGGACAGTTTGCACTTGACCTTTTAAGGGTCGATGGGCGACTGGCCCTTTGTAGGCCATTCACTTTAAAAGTTCCTTTCTGTAAAACTGGAGGTGGGTATACAGACCCACAAGCCACTGCAGCCCCCCCATGATGATTTCTGTGTTTTTTGGGGGAAGGGGGGACTCAGTCGGGGTCTCAACTTCATGTTGAGAGTTAGAATAGTAGAATACACAAGGTGCAATTTATACCTGTTGTTTTGGTTCAGCAGTCACTCAATTAGCCCATGTCAGCAAAACATTTTTAGATTGTTGAGTTAGTCTAGAGGGCAGCTATCTAAGCTTGTCGTGAACATTGTCGGGTAATCAAATAAAAAAATGCAAACATTTGCCTCCACCCCATGGAAAAATGTGTAGAATTGCAGGAAATTAACTTTAAAACTTTAATATTTTCTCTTGGTTGTCACAAGGGGGGCCACTAAAATGTTTTTAGGGGGGGGGGGGTGGTATGGATGTGGGTACGCAGACACAGGAGCCACTGCGGCCCCTCATGATGAGTTCCGTTTATTGGTGGCCCCCACCCACATCAAAGTTGCCCATCTCTGCTTTAGGGTGAGAGTAAGTTATCCTTGGATCTGTCTCTAAGGGCAATTTGTATTGTCCATTGAAATGGAAAGAAAATGTTTTGCTGTAGTCTGCAGGTTAGGGGTTAAGTGCGTTGCTCAAGGGATCAGCTGACTGTGTGTGATGTGATGTCCTGTGTTCTTAGCTGATCCCGGATCAGTGTCTAAGGTCAACAACTATATGGTGCTAGAGAAAATCTCAGCTGACTATGTGTGTATGTTATCGTATATACGTGTTCTCCCAAAATGCATATGCAATCCATTGTCCTACCTTTTTCCATTCCTGTGTTCTTCTTATTTCCAGGGCCAGGTAGGAACCAGGAAGAGCTGCGGAGGAAGATAGAGAACGGGGTGAAGGAGATCTGGTACTTTGTCCACAGTGAGGTCAAGAAGCTGGGTCACATGGAGCAGGGGGACCTGCAGAAACACATCGACACACTGCTGCAGGAGCTGGGACACCAGCAGAGGTAACACACACACACACACAATTTGCTGCAGGAGTTGGGGCACCAGCAGAGGTAACATAAATGTACTTGCACACACACTGAAAAGTTGTAAAATGCCCAGAAAAGGAACCTCTTCTATCAGCATCCAATTTTGTAAAAGTGACTTAAGCTTAAGTTGTATTCGATCGAAAAATGGAAAGTGTCTTCTCTTCTATCACACACAGACACACACGTTTACACCAGAACACACGTGGATAACATGTTACCTAATTCACCATGGGATCCTTTGCAACGCTACGACCCAGCTGTGACTTCTAACCCTGTGTTAATGTGTGCGCGCCTGTGTGTGTTAACCCCAGGTCCATCATGACTGACCTGCACTACCTGACCCAGGCTGACGGAGCAGGAGACTGGAGAGAGAAGGAGGCCAAGGACCTGTCTGACCTGGTACAGAACAGGATCACATACCTCCAGGTACCGTAATGTCCCCCACACAGCTCAACACCTAGTACACGTATGGACACCTGTCAGGATTTGGCCAGGGTTGTTCCGGTTTTTGGTCACTAGATGCCCCCATTGTGCCTTTTGACCTTTTGTTTTCCCTTGATCCCCATTATTATTTGCACCTGTGCCCTGTTTCCCCTGATTGTATTTAAACCCTTTGTTTTCCTCAGTCCTTTGCTCTGTGTTTGTATGTTTGCACCCAGCCCTAGTACTCTGTGAAACTCTTGTTGATCCCGGTGGACTCTCTTGTGGAATTCTGTTTTGTGTTCTTGTTTGTTTGTTTTTGAGTATTTTTTTAGGCTTTTTGTGCTATACCTTCCACCTTGTGGATTTACCTTTTCGTCTTGGAGGATTACCTTTGTTCTTGTGGAATTCCTTTTGAGGTTGTGGAGTTACATGTTTTCCTGAAGAACTTCACTTTTTACTTCATTAAATACACCGTCTCAAGTACTGCTGTGTCTGCCTCATCTTCTGGGTTCTGCCAACTATTCGTGGCTCAGTTGGTTAAGTGACTGTTTCTCACTCCGGAGACCCGGGTTCGTAACCGGGTCCTGACAGACACCCACGGGAGATTAGGATGGGCTTTTTAGCACACACCAGGGACTGGTTACAACCCACATAGGGATATTCCACACGTCACTTAATCGTCTACATTGACTTTAGCTGATCATTTAAACAAATCCAAATCTGTTCAGCTTTTATTAGGGCAAATTTCTGTCCCGGTAAATGCTGGTCTGTACTGTGTGTGTGGACTGAGCAGGTCTGTATGGAGAGGCAGGTAGACCTCCCCTCTGCCAGTGTACTGTATAACAGGATTAAGACGGCTAAGGATGTGATTGTCTTCCGTCTCCGCTGTGAGTTGGGCAGAGGCAGCACGATGCTTCTCTCCCTCCTCTTGACATGCGTGTAATGGTGTCAGGCCTCACGACAAAGTGTCATTCAACAGGGAAACCATAGAGAACCTTCAAAAGTTCCCTGCTGTATGTCTCGTAAAGAAGCTGCCGCTAACTAGGTTATGCAACTTTGTTCTGTTTGTGGGAGTGACAGGAACTGTGTCCGTTTACTAATATATTACAGAAAATGGGCATTCGTGCGTGTAAGTGTGCGGATGCATATGAAAAAGACCGAGAACTGGTTTCAAGCAAAGGGCGCAGGTTTATTGTAGAGGACCACAGGAGTAGGCAGGTGGCTGGGTCCAGGGGCAGGCAGAAGGTCATACACAGGGGGACCAAAAAGGCAACAGTACAGGCAGGGAAAAGGCTAGTAACGTCATCCGGGAGATCAGGCAATAGGTTGATAACAGGAAATCCAATAGGCTAAAGTACAGGCAGGGAATAGGCTTTGTTAGTGAGGCAGGCAAAAACTATCATACACTGGAGGATTCAGTTACAGGACCACCAGCGTTCCAAATAGAAGTGTGTCACAAAACAAACAATACCTCACAATGACGGGGTGCCAAGAACTGAACTAAATAGGGTGTAATAACGACATACAGGTGTGTGAACAGGTGATCAGAATTCAGGTGATTGGGATCTGGAGAGTGAGCTGCGTTCAGGGAATCGATGTATTTGAGAGTGTGAGCTGGAAGCAGACGTTACACATACACCTGATAGGTGCGGTGAAATGTGTTGTTTTACAGGATCAGCCATAGTAGCACGACTCCCCCTAGAACAAAATAGGGTTAAGTGCCTTGCTCAAGGGTACATTGGCAGATCTTTCATCTTGTCGGCTCGGGTGTTACAAACCAGCAACCTTTCGGTTACTGGCCCAACGTGTGTGTGTGTGTGTGTGTGTGTGTGTGTGTGTGTGTGTGTGTGTGTGTGTGTGTGTGTGTGTGTGTGTGTGTGTGTGTGTGTGTGTGTGTGTGTGTGTGTGTGTGTGTGTGTGTGTGTGTGTGTGTGTAGGCTAGGTAATAATAAGGAATGGTGAGAGCAGGGTAGAGGTTGTTAATTAGTCATATTGAGTCCCTGTGTGCTATTAACGTTAGCTAGCTAGTGATTAACTTGATGAAGTGTGTGTATGTGTGTGCGCGCTAGTCTGATAACATAGTGGCTGTGTGATGGAGGAGCATTAGTATTGCCTGTCTCTCTGGCCCTGCCTCAGCTTTTCATCACCAGGCACACAGTCAATGGAGGGAGACTAACCCTTTGCTGCTTACACGTTCTACACACACACACACACACACACACACACACACACACACACACACACACACACACACACACACACACACACACACACACACACACACACACACACACACACACTAATATAATTACAGCCGCACACATTCACATGCATATACACACACTACACTCTCTCACTCTCTATCTCTCTCTCCATGCTCGCCAGTCCCCACCATACATCTCCCACCATCTGCCATTGACTGACGGTTGACCTTCCCATAATCTACCCCCCTAGAGTCTCTCAAACACACACACACACACACACACACACACACACACACACACACACAAGCTCCTACAGTCTCAGAGCTGCAGTCATAGATCTTTGTTAACATGTTCTCGACCTGATTATCAGGATCAGGATAGGAGTTAACAAAGGGAATGGTCACGGTAATGGATGTTGCCTTCAGATCCTCCCCGACTCCACTCTAGCAGAGCATACAGACACCGTGTTTTGAAGTATGAAGTAGAACGCCAGTCAAAGCCTTCTGGGTCCACTAGGGCGTGTCTGTCTTTCTGTCCGTCTGTCTCTGTATTCCTAGTACAGAAAGGGTGGCATGTCTGTATTTTGATAAGGTAAAGAGAAAGTAAGCAGAAGAACCTGCACACTGAAATACACTTTTGGCTCTCAAATGCGTGACAATGCCTCGACTCTCTGGTCTTCACCATAACATTTACTAACCAGGCACCTCAGGCCTCCCTGTGTTGTAACAACCCCACCTCCTGTCCCTTCTCCTCCCTTCTCCCCTCCAGAACCCCCAGGACTGCTCCAAGGCCAGGAAGCTGGTGTGTAACATCAACAAGGGCTGTGGCTACGGCTGCCAGCTGCACCACGTGGTCTACTGCTTCATGATCGCCTACGGCACCCAGCGTACCCTCATCCTGGAGTCCCAGAACTGGCGCTACGCCACGGGAGGCTGGGAGACCGTCTTCCTCCCGGTCAGTCAGACGTGCACCGAGCGCACCGGGGTCACCACCGGACACTGGTCAGGTGTGTTGACCATGACGTGATCTCTGACCTCTGATAATGGGGTCGTGTCCATGACAACAGGCCAGACGCAGACAGAAAACGTTCTGCCCTCTGTCCTCCGTTGGGGTTCTGTCCATAGCTACAGACCTCACGCAGTGTGCAGGATACCATAAAACAGAATTACGTTATACATCTATGTGTGGTACATGGAGAATGATGATGAGTATTGTGGAGCTTTGAGTCTGCCACGACACTATTTTACTCTCTTTCTTCTTCTCACATCAGAAGGGGCTACTACAGGTCTGGGAATGAGATGAAAACAAAATACGATGAAAAACAGCCTTGGAGGGAGGGAGGGAGACTTCCAACTGTAGAGATTTTTTTTGTTTTACACAAAGCATGCAAGTGTAGTGCCTGAGCAAGAGAATGGCAAACAAACATGAAAGAACTGACCTCAAAAACAGCAAAATTGTACCCTTTTCTCTATGTTCAGAGGGCTTGTCTCCCTGTCCCAGTGTTACTGCTGAAGTAGGTCCTCCAGTTGAGAGGACAGAGGAGAGGAGACAGACGCTAGAAGAACAAAGTGTTGAAGGTAGGAAAGAGAGAGAGACTGAAGGAGAGAACAGCGAAGGGAAGATTGAAGAGAATGGGAGAAAGGAGTGGAGAGAAAGGAGAAGAAAGAGGAAAAAGAGAGACTGGGGGAATAAAATGATCTGGAGAGAAGATGAAAGGCAGGAGGAAATGAGAGATTGACTGGAGGGAGAGAAGGAGCGAAGAAAGGGGAACATGGAATTGCATTATATACTGTAGGAAACAGGGTGCCATTTGGAAATCAACCATAGGGACTCTAGCCTTGCACCTTGTGACTGGGCTGTGTAGAACAGAACAGTAAGTGGGTGACCGTCATCGACCTAGTTTGGTTTTTATTAATATCGTTAAAGCATTATGTAGTTTACGACAATGGTAAATGATTGGTTGTCTGAGACATTGATGTGCCCTTGTCAGGTCTGAGGCAGAGGGGAACAGAAGGACAGAGGCAGACATCACTACCGTGGTGGATGGATTATAACCCTATCCCACACTCAAACACTCGCAGCAAGAATTACAGCAAACACAAACACACCCTCCACCCCCCCCCCCCCCCTAATTTCTTCAAGATGTAATTTAGATTTGAGGTCTTTCCTAATTAGCCTGAAAAGGGAGAGGGGGGTTGAGAGAGACCATTTATTAGTGCGGCCAGAGAGAAACCCTCTAGTCTCACCACTGAAATCTGACAGCAGGGTTATATAAGCCAGGCCAGGCAATTTCCTAAATACTTCTTTCAGTGAGAAGAGAGAGAGGAAAAAAATAGCCTTTTAATATTTAATGCAGAGCAAGATTTAAATTCTGGACACTGGTGTGCACATGCAGTCTGTTTGTTTCTCTCTGGCTGTATTCTTAGCTTGATGATTATTTGTATTTATTTGATATATTGCAAAATGGTGATGAGATCTTTGACTGTCTTTACTGGTTTTGTTTGGTGAAATATTCCAGTTCATTCAAATCTACATTTCTTATTTTCATTGTGTGCTTTTTATTACATTTTTTAATAAAGAGAGAGAAAAGAGGAATAAGAGGATCTCTCTACCCCTTATTCACTCTCTCTTCCTCTCTCTCTCCTTTCCTCCGTGGGAATGTCCCATATGTGATAAGTATGTGATATGTATGTGATAAGTCATTCGTTCATATCTTGTTTTGATAAATGTTCATTAAAACTGTCCTTGAGGCACGTGACACTAATTGTTACTCTCTATCAGAGAATCAACAGCACTCCAAAACATCCGAGAGGAAGGGTCAAGGAGTGCAATAGCACTTTAACTAACCACTCACGGGCCACGAAATACCTTTCTCTTGTGTCTTAATAATAAGAACTATAAGACAGGGTGTCCTGGGTGGATACAGGCAGAGCCAGAGAGAGAGAGAGAGAGAGGGAAGAGGAACTCTTCTCCCTGGGTTCTGCTGTTCAGACAGCTCCTCATGTACACCATGATGCTTAGTGCATCTTCACTGCTACATGCATCAAACCCCTCTGCTGGAGGCTGGAGATCTGATCATTTATATCTCTCTCTGTCTGCATGTCAAAAGCACTCTATTGTTACCTCCTATCTCTCCCTCTCCGGCTCTCTCTCTCTCTCGGTCTCTTGCCTTCTCCCTCTCCGGCTCTCTCTGTCTCTCTCTCTCTTGGTCTCGTGCCTTCTCCCTCTCCGTCTCTCTCTCTCTCTCTCTCTCTCTCTCTCTCTCTCTCTCTCTCTCTCTCTCTCGGTCTCTTGCCTTCTCCCTCTCTGTCTCTCTCTCTCTCTCTCTCGGTCTCTTGCCTTCTCCCTCTCCAGCTCTCTCTCTCTCTCTCTCTCTCTCTGTGTTTCTTGCCTTCTCCCTCTCCTGCGCTCTCTCTCTCTCGGTCTCTTGCCTTCGCCTTCTCCCCGTCTCTCTCTCTCTCTCTCTCTCTCTCGGTCTCTTGCCTTCTCCCTCTCCGGCTCTCTCTCTCTCTCTTGGTCTTGTGCCTTCTCCCTCTCCGTCTCTCTCTCTCTCTCTCGGTCTCTTGCCTTCTCCCTCTCCGTCTCTCTCTCTCTCTCTCTCTCTCGGTCTCTTGCCTTCTCCCTCTCCAGCTCGCTCTCTCTCTCGGTCTCTTGCCTTCTCCCTCTCCGGCTCGCTCTCTCTCTCTCTCTCGGTCTCTTGCCTTCTCCCTCTCCGGCTCTCTCTCTCGGTCTCTTGCCTTCTCCCTCTCCGGCTCTCTCTCTCTCTCGGTCTCTTGCCTTCTCCCTCTCCGGCTCTCTCTCGGTCTCTTGCCTTCTCCCTCTCCGGCTCTCTCTCGGTCTCTTGCCTTCTCCCTTTCTGCCGTTCCGTCCACTCTTTTTATTATCCCTCGCTCCTCCCTCTCTCTCCCGCAGGCGAGGCTAATGACAAAGACGTCCAGGTGGTAGAGTTACCCATCGTGGACAGCCTGCACCCCCGCCCCCCCTACCTGCCCCTGGCCATTCCCGAGGACCTGGCCCAGCGCCTCCACCGGCTACATGGTGACCCTTCCGTCTGGTGGGTGTCTCAGTTTGTCAAGTACCTGATCCGGCCCCAGGCTTGGCTGGAGAAGGAGATCCAGGACACCACCGCCAAACTGGGCTTTAGGCACCCCATCATAGGGTAGGTGGACACACTACGCATGCAAGCACACATGTACTGTACGTGCGCGCACACACACACCTACAGAGACACACACGTACTATTTATTTTTGGCCCTTCTATCTATCTATGTCCTAATGGATACAAGCACCCATGCACACACATTCCTTATCGCTATCCCCACTGAGAGATGTAATTGAAAAGTAAAAGCAGTTATTTTCCTTTTATGTTGTGGGAGGGACGGAGGGAGGGAGGGAGGGAGGGAGGGAGGGAGGGAGGGAGGGAGGGGGAGGGAGGGAGGGAGGGAGGGAGGGAGGGAGGGAGGGAGGGAGGGAGGGAGGGAGGGAGGGAGGGAGGGAGGGAAGATAGAGTCCTGTGAAGTGCTGGGATGTCTGTCTCTTTGTTGTGCATAGTGGGATCTTCTCTCCTCTAAAACCTTCTCAGGAAGTACCACACTGTAGGTGTCGGCAACAGGTGTGATTTAAATACAGTACCTGTCAAAAGTTTTAGAACACCTACTCATTCAAGGTGTTTCTTTATTTTGTACTATTTTCTTCATTGCAGAACAGTAGTGAAGACATCAAAACTATGAAATAGCACATATGGAATCATGTAGTAACCAAAAAGGTGTTAAACAAATCAAAATGTATTTTAGATTTTAGATTGTTCAAAGTAGCCACCCTTTGCCTTGATGACAGCTTTGCACACTCTTGGCATTCTCTCTACCAGCTTCACCTGGAATGCTTTTCCAACGGTCTTGAAGGAGTTCCCACATATGCTGAGCACTTGTTGGCTGCTTTTCCTTCACTCTGCGGTCCAAATCATCCCAAGCCATCTCAACTGGGTTGAGGTCAGGTGATTGTGGAGGCCAGGTCATCTGATGCAGCACTCCACCACTCTCCTTCTTGGTCAAATAGTCCTTACACAGCCTGGTGCTGTGGGTCATTGTCCTGTTGAAAAACAAACGATAGTCCCACTAAGTGCAAACCAGATGGGATGGCGTATCGCTGCAGAATGCTGTGGTAGCCATGCTGGTAAAGTGTGCCTTGAATTCTAAATAAATCACTGACAGTGTCACCAGCAAAGCACCCCCACACTATCACACCTCCTCCATGTTTCACAGTGGGAACCACACATGCAGAGATCATCCGTCCACCTACTCCACCTACTCTCTCTACCCACCTACGTCTCTTGAAGACATAGCGCTTGGAACCAGAAATCTCAAATATCTTCTGTATATCACCCCTACCATGTCACAACACTATCCTGGTTTCATCAGACCAGAGAATCTTGTTTCTCATGGTCTGAGAATCTTTAGGTGCCTTTTGGAAAAGCAGGCTGTCATGTGCCTTTAATTGAGGCGTGGCTTCCGTCTGAACACTCTACCATAAACTCCAAGCAGGCTGTCATGTGCCTTTAATTGAGGCGTGGCTTCCGTCTGACCACTCTACCATAAAGGCCTGGTGGAGTGCTGCAGAGATGGTTCTCCCATCTACACAGAAGAAACTCTAGAGCTCTGTCAGAGTGACCATCAGGTTTCTGTTCACCTCCCTAATCAAGACCCTTCTCCCCCGATTGCTCGGTTTGGCCAGGCGGCCAGCTCTAGGAAGAGTCTTGGTGGTTGCAAACTTCTTCCATCTGGCCATTCTACCATAAAGGCCTGATTGGTGGAGTGCTGCAGAGATGGTTGTCCTTCTGAAAGGTTCTCCCATCTCTAGAGGAACTCTAGAGCTCTGACAGAGTAACCATTGGGTTCTTGGTCACCTCCCTGACCAAGGCCCTTCTCCATCAATTGCTCAGTTTGGCCTTGTAGACCAGCTCTAGGAAAAGTATTGGTGGTTCCAAACTTCTATTTAAGAATGATGTCCACTGTGTTCTTGGGGACCTTCAATGCTGAAGACATATTTTTTGGTACCCTTCCCCAGATCTGTGCCTCGACACAATCGTGTCTCGGAGCTCTACGGACAATTCCTTCGACCGAAAGGCTTAGTTTTTGCTCTGACATGCACAGTCAACTGTGGGACCTTATATAGACCGGTGTGTGCCTTCACTAATCATGTCCAATCAATTTGTAGAAGAAGGCTGTAACGTAACAAAATATAGAAAAGGTTAAGGGGTCTGAATACATTCCGAAGACACTGTACATATCTACCTCAATTACTTTGTACCCCTGCACATGTAGAGAGCCAAGTTATCATTACTCAATGTGTATTTATTCCTTGTCTTAGTATTATTTTATTATTTTATTTTTCTCTCTGCATTGTAAGCAAGCATTTCACTTTTAGTCTACACCTGTTGTTTACGAAGCATGTGACAAATACAATTTTATTTTAATTTGAGAGAGAGGAGAATTCGAAGGGAGAGAGAGTGCGAAGGGAGATGGGGAGAGAGAGTGGGAGTGAGCTGGAGAGAGGGAGCGAGCTGGAAAGGGGGAGAGAGCTAGAGAGAGGGAGCGAGCTGGAGAGGGGGAGAGAGCTAGAGAGAGGGAGCAAGCTGGAGAGGGGGAGAGAGCTAGAGAGAGGGAGCGAGCAAGACGCGGAGAGCTAAAGAGAATCAGAGGGAGAGTGCTGCGTGCTCCAGCCGCTATCCAAACAACCCACTCTGCCATCCATCACTAGAAAGCACCATGACCTTCACTCTAGGAGAGGAGAGCTCTGCTTCACACACACAAATCACTCACACACACACACACCTGTAGAGACATGCAGACAGACACACATACACACATTCTTAGACACGTGCACAGACAGACACACACCACACACTCCGCTAACTCCTCTCACCATCTTCCCTATATATCCTGTCCTGTAGGGTCCATGTGAGACGGACAGACAAGGTGGGGACAGAGGCAGCCTTCCACCCTATAGAGGAGTACATGGTACATGTAGAGGACCATTTCCAACACCTAGCCAGGCGCATGCTAGTGGACAAGAAGAGAGTCTACTTGGCCACTGACGACCCCTCACTACTACAGGAGGCCAAGGCTAAGTGCGTATGCCTGGCTGTGTGTGCGTGTGTTTCTGTGTGTGTCTGTGTGTGTGTGTGTCTACGTGCCGCCGGCAGTGTGGCTGTGTGTGTCTGCAGGACTGCCTTGTGGTATTCTGGACCTGTTTGTGATGACGAGAAGCTGTATTTGATGTGTGCTCCAAAGTACTGACAATACAAAGAATGAATGCCATATGCACGTTGACATCTGTATGGTCCTTTAGCTCTCTGACTGACTCTGTGTGTCTCAGGTACCCAGAATATGAGTTTATCAGTGATAACTCCATCTCGTGGTCTGCGGGGCTGCATAACCGCTACACCGAGAACTCTCTAAGAGGAGTCATCCTAGATATTCACTTCCTGTCCCAGACCAACTTCCTGGTCTGCACCTTCTCCTCACAGGTGACCTACCTTACCTACTCATCTTCCTCCTCCTCCTCCTCCTCCCCTTTCTTCTCCTCATTCTCTTCCTCAAAACTTTACTTTGGGAAGGCCCATACAATAGTAAGACCTAAGTAATACGCCATTGAGTGATACTGTACCATAACTACTGCCTTTTCCTGGTCAGGTCACAAGGTCCTAGCCATAATCACCACCATAGAACCATAGGTCCTATGTAGCTCAGTTGGTAGAGCATGACGCTTGCAATGCCAGGATGGTGGGTTTGATTCCCGGGACCACCTGTACGTAAAATGTATGCACGCATGACTGTAAGTCGTTTTGGATAAAATTGTCTGCTCAATGGAATGTATTATTATTAGCCTCAATTCGTCAGTGCATGGACTCTACTCAAACCGGTGCCTAGCACCTACTACCATACCCCGTTCAAAGGTACTTCAATCTTTTGTCTTGCCCCTTCACCCTCTGAATGGCACACATGCACAATACATGTCTGAAGGCTTAAATATCCTTCTTTAACCCGTCTCCTCCCATCTACACTGATAGAAGTGGATTTAACAGGTGACTGCAATAAGGAATCATAGCTGCAATAAGGAATCATGGCTTTCACCTGGATTCACCTGGTCAGTCTGTCATGGAAAGAGCAGGTGTTCCTAATGTTTTGTACACTCAGTGTGTGTGTGTGTGTGTGTATATATACAGTACCAGTCAAAAGTTTGGACACCCCTACTCATTCCATTCCACGTTATAGAATAATAGTGAAGAACCTCAAAACTATGAAATAACACATATGGAATCATGTAGTAACCAAAAAAGTGTTAAACAAATCAAAATATATTTATATTTGAGTTTCTTCAAAGTAGCCACCCTTTGCCTTGATGACAGCTTTGCACACTCGAGGCATTCTCTCAACCAGCTTCATGAGGTATTCACCTGGAATGCATTTCAATTAACAGGTGTGCCTTGTTAAAAATTCATTTGGAATTTCTTTCCTTCTTAATGCATTTGAGCCAATCAGTTGTGTGGTGACAAGGTAGGGGTGGAATACAGAAGATAGCCCTATTTGGTAAAATATCAAGTCCATATTATGGCAAGAACAGCTCAAATAAACAAAGAGCCCATCATTACTTTAAAACATGAAGGTCAGTCAATCCGGAAAACTTCTAGAACTATGAAAGTTTCTTCAAGTGCAGTCACAAAAACCACCAAGCGCTATGATGAAACTGGCTCTAATGAGGACCGCCACAGGAAAGGAAGATCCGGAATTACCTCTGCTGCAGAGGATGAGTTCATTAGTTACCAACCTCAAAAATCGGCAATTAACTGAAATCTCTGAGTCTCATAGTAAAGGATCTGAATACTTATGTAACTAAGGTATTTCTATACACCTGTTTTCTCTTTGACATTATGGGGTATTATGTGTAGATCGATGAGGGGAAAAAATAATTGGATCCATTTTAGAATAAGTCTGTAACGTTACAAAATGTGGAAAAATAGAGGGGTCTGAATACTTTCCAAATGCACTGTATATTAGCCTCTGTGTTCCATTTCTCATGCGGTCCTGTATATTGTGTTGTGCTCCTGCTCCAGGTGTGCCGTGTGGCCTATGAGATCATGCAGACCCTCCATCCTGACGCCTCATCTCATTTCCACTCCCTGGATGACATCTACTACTTCGGGGGCCAGAACGCCCACAACCAGCTAGCCGTGTACGCCCACCAGCCCCGGAGCTCCGACGACATCCCCCTAGAGCCCGGCGACCTGATCGGTGTGGCGGGGAACCACTGGGACGGCAACTCCAAGGGCATCAACCGCAAGACGGGCCGCACCGGCCTCTACCCGTCCTACAAGGTGAAGGAGAAGATCGAGACCGTAAAGTATCCCACGTACCCCGAGGCAGACAAGATGCTGAATCAGTAGAGAGAGACTTCTCAGCAGACTGCTGCCCAGACAGACACTGCTAACTTATGAGAGAAAACGTGGACCTTTAGCCCGAGAAAGGGGATGAAGGGGAATGCACTTTGAATGAGTGTGGGTCTTGGTCAGTTGAAGTGTGTATGAGTGCGTGTGTGTGCGCGTTTGTGAAATGCGGCATGAGGAGTATCTACAGGGTATCTGACTTACTCCTCACCAACCTGACCCTCCAGGAATAGGACCCTCCAGTGATTTACTCCTCACCAACCTGACCCTCTGGGACTAGGACCCTCCAGTGACTAACTCCGTCAGGGGGGTAAAATAAAAGACTACAATTAGCAAAGAAATTAAAGAAAAAACGAAAATAAGGAATAAACAAATGATAGCACTCCGGTGGAATGATGAAGGGATCGCCCAATCAGAGCTCTTTATTTAAATAATAGTTGAAATGACTGAGAAACCTCAGAATGATGACTGAAAAAATAACTACAAAGAGAACTAATTGTGAACTGTAAGAGCCAACAAACAAACTCTTGACTTTCGCCTCTCCCCCTGTGCTGTTCTCTTCTCTTCTTGTGGACATTGGTTGTAGCCAATTGTTTTCTTCCTTCTTTCCTTCCTGCCCCTGCTTCCTCTCCTCCTTTCACTCCTTTCTTCACTCACTCCGTTTCAACTTACGCCAACTCATGCATTTTTTCTGTCCCACCCTCTATTAATTTTTCACCGCCATATTGTGCTTTTGGATAAGTGATTTTAATGTTTTTAGTTGTTGTCGTTGGTGTGTGCGAGAGTGTGCAAGTGTGTGAGCATGTGTGTGGGGTGTGTGTGAGTCCAAATAGGGTGCCTACTAAGGAAAATGGCTTCTGTACTTCTTCTCTCCAAGTGTCTCTGTTTTTGTTAGTGTCAAAGTGACGTCAGAGCCATAAGGACCCAGGCCTTCCCATGCAGATACTGCACATGCAGAATAATACATACTGTACATAATAGAGAAAACTGTATATGCAGAATACTGTATATGCAGAATACCACATTCAGAATACTGTATATGCAGAATACTACATGTAGGATACGGTATATGCAGAATACTACATGTAGAATACTGTATATGCAGAATACCACATTCAGAATACTGTACATACAGAATACTACATGCATAATAGAGAACTGTATATGCAGAATACTGTATATGCAGAATACTGTACACTCCAGTCCAGACTCACTTAACTGTGTCTTACTCATTTTCTGTTGTTCATGTCCTTTTTCAAATGTTATTTTAATGTTATTGAATTTGAAAGAAAAATGAAAATTGACAACTACACTTTAAAATATTACAAACAATGATTATTTACGTATGATGATGATAGCATTGATCAAGATGATGATTAACGAAGAATATGATTATTGTCCACCATGAAGATGTTCATATTTTATGTTTCTGGGCATTGTCTTTGATAAAAGCAGATCAAATAAAGTGATCGGCTCAACTTGTTTGTGTTTCTGTGTCTGTTCCCACAGTCCACTCAAATGCTTTGTTGTTCAGAGTAGAGCAAGTGTACCTATTAAGCCCAACAAAATCTAAGTTTAGACATTTCTAACAGATACTGCCCTAATTTTGTGTAAGAAAAGTGGATATAAACTGAAAGATGAAACACTCTCGTGAAGTTTAATTACTTTACTTACAACATGTTTTAATAAGACGTACACATATTTAATCAAATGTGAAACGTCCAGGCTGGGCTTGATGGTTACCGAGTGTACCCTTTAAACCCATGGGTGTTCCACATAAGCCCACCTCTTAAATAATCCATTTTAATTAATTTCCAAATGTTAAAAGCTTACAAACAATGACATTTCTTATGTAAAATTATATTCTATTAATCTCACCTAAAGTTATTAAATAAACTGATAATTACTATTCATCGTGACAGTAGCACTCATGAAAGGGGGTTATTATGAACATTTATGTGAACATTTATGCTCATGTTCTTTGAATATTAGGGATATCAACACACTATCCCCATGTGTTTCTATGCAAACTGAGCTTAATAGGAGCATACCGAGCTTAATTGGAACAAATCAAATTGTACAACTCCGTGGAATGCTTACTTACAAGCCCTTAACCAACAATGCAGTTCTAAGAAAATTGAGTTAAGAAGTTATTTACTAAATAAAATATAGTAAACATATATTATTTTTATAACAATATATGTATATACAAATATATATATACAGGGGTTACCGGTACCGAATCAATGTGTGGGGGTACAGGTGAGTCGAGGTAATTTGTACATGTAGGTAGGTCATTAACAACAGTGATAGATCATTAACAACAGTGATTTATGGTGAAAACAGCAGAATAGCAAAGTCTACCCATAAAATATTTGGAAACCAATGGTTTGGGGTATAAATATACACTATACACTTAAATATTATTTGATCATGTTGAACAATATTGCTGCATTGTCATTTACATTCTGTAATAGAGGGAGTGTTTTTGTGCTTTAAACTCATCTGAGATAAATGTCAAATTTACACAAAAATTGCATCTATGTATAACAATGCAATGTTAATTTAACAGTTAAATAATCTGTGTCTGCCTGAAATCTATTATCTTGTTGTAGTTGACGGAGTTATGTTGCTACTGTGAGCCTGTGACATGCAGGCACGATTTGCTAGCATGAAAACCCATATTTTCAATTGGTAAGAAGGGGTAAGGAATTCTCATTAAATATGCTATCGTGCATATATCATCAGCACATTCATCTCTTAATTTTATATAAAGTAAGATCACTTAGAAGGTACTAAAAATATTTGAAAGATGTGTTTATCTGAGGGTAGCCTCAACACCAATGTTTTTTTGCAGCTTTGAAATTAGCCACGAGTGGGAATTTAAGCATAATTGTAAATAACTTAAAAGATCAATTTTGAAATGTTTATTCTTCCTATTCATCATATCCAGCACCACCCCAACATCAGCATATGTGAAAATGGTGTGTTTCTATGTTTTGTAGTAAAAAAAGATAAAGGAAGATAAGTGTTTCCAATGACATCTGTCAACCAATTAGTAGGCAATGCCTACTCTTAATTGGCTAAAATCACACAATGCATACCGATGATGTCATTGGAAACACTTACTTTCCTCTATCTTTTTTACTACAAAACATAGGTACTTGACATTTTCACATGTTGATGGAGATGGAAAATATACATTTTTACATTTTAAAAATGTCCCTTTAATAACAAAATATCTGATTGGTTTAGAATATAATATCTTATTGATACAGTGCTTTCAGAAAGTATTCATACCGCTTGACTTATTCCACATGTTGTTGTGATAGAGCCCGAATTAAAAATGGATGAAAAAACACACAATACCCCATAATGACAAAGTGAAAACACATTTTTTGTATTTATTGAAAATTAAATATAGAAATTTCTCATTTACTTACAGTACCAGTCAAACGTTTGGACACACCTACTCATTCAAAGTTTTTCCTTTATTTTTACTATTTTCTACATTGTAGAATAATAGGGAAGACATCAAAACTCTGAAATAACACATATGGAATCGTGTAGTAACCAAAAAAGTGTTAAACAAATCAAAATAGATATTTAGATTATTCAAAGTAGCCACCCTTTGCCTTGATGACAGATTTGCACACACTTGGCATTGACAGCCCCTGAGTCGATATACACTAAGTATATCAAACATAAGGAACACCTTAATATTGAGTTTAAATGTTTTAAGTCAAAACTGTAACTAGGCCTCTCAAGAACATTCAATGTTGTCTTGTTAAGCAACTCCAGTATACATTTGGCCTTGTGTTTTTCTCACTGTGATCCAGGTTTTCCTCTAGGATTTTGCCTATTCCGATCATTTTTATCATTAAAAAAATTCCCTAGTCCTTGCCGATGACAATAACATAATGCAGCCACCACTATGCTTGAAAATATGAAAGAGTGGTACTCAGTGATGTGTTGTGTTGGATTTTTGCCAAATCTCTACAGGCTTCCTTCTTTTCACTCTGTCATTTAGGTTAGTATTGTGGAGTAACTACAATGTTGTTGATCCATCATCTGTTTTCTCCTATCACATCCATTATACTCTGTAACTGTTTTAAAGTCACCATTGGCCTCATGGTGAAATCCTTGAACGCTTTCCTTCCTCTCTGGCAACTGAGTTAAGAAGGACAACTGTAAATCTTTGTAGTGACTGAGTGTATTGATACACAATCCAAAGTGTAATGAATAACTTTACCATGCTCAAAGGGTTATTCAATGTATGCTTTTTATTTGTAACCATCTACCTATAGGTGCCCTTTGCCAGGCATTGGAAAAACTCCCTGGTCTTTGTGATGGAATCTGTTTTTTAAATTCACTGCTCGACTGAAGGGCCTTACAGATAATTGTGTGTGGGGTACTTAGGTAGTCATTCAAAAATATTAGCAATACTATTATTGCACACAGAGTCCATGCAACTTATGTAACTAAGCACATTTTTACTCCTGAACTTATTTAGGTTTGCCATAAGGGGTTGAATACTATTGACTAAGGACATTTTATCTTTACATTTTTAATTCATTTGTAAAACGTCTAAAAACATAATTCCACTTTTACATTATGGGGTATTGTGTGTAGGCCAGTGACACAACATCTCAATTTAATCCATTTTAAATTAGGCTGCAACACAACAAAATTTGGAAAAAGTCAAGGGGTGTGAATACTTTCTGAAGGCACTGTACCACAATCAAATGTTGAAATGAGTTGAAACCTTAAACAGCAGAACATAAAAAAATTAAAAAAATAGAATTAATTGTTATCCAAAGATCGAAGTGGGCTTAATGGGTACGCTTTCCCTAGCTGAACGCACTTACACATTCTACCTCCTTGATAATTGATACCACATTTGTTGTGTTTACTATAAGAACAACACCCTGTGTTTTTAAAGTGTCATTACCAACTGCACTTTGAGCTACTCTGTCGGTCAAACTGCATTTGTGCAGGTTATTGGTGAGCCTGGGAAGTTTTATGTGAGGGGTACTTTGTCTGTGTATGCGTGTATCCAGACAGCGAGAGAGAAAAAGTGAGAGAGCAAACAGAGAGAGATAATCGTCTCTTTTCTGTCAACAAGTAAAAGCAAATGAGGTCTTCAGTGACAGACCCCAAATGACACATCAAAGGGAGAGGTGGCTCTCTCTCTCCCTTTCTCCCTCCATATAGCCGTTTACAGAGAAAGGTGTATTGTCCCGACCAGGGGCTACTCAAAGGGCACTTTAATTAAACCACAGAGATGCGGTGATGTGGTGGCGGAGAGCGCGGCGTGTCTTAAACTCTCATTTAAACAGTCTCTTCACTCAACTATTTTGCTAATTAGCTGCCACTGAGCTGTTCTCTCTCTCAAAGACAGAAGGGAGAAACACTTTGTCAGCTTCATTCACTTATTCTCTTATTGATTAATGAAATTATATTTTTTGGGTCTCTGCTTCGGTCAGTGATAAACATGTGTTTGTTTCAGAGGACTATAACACCAATGTCAATTAGATGTTTGGCCACACTGGCTCCTGCTGTGTCCTCTCTGCCTGAAGTCTGCCCACAGACCTACAGTATCTATCTCACACAGCAGATAGATTGACCAGGGTGATTCCAATTGGAGATTTATATTCCTTCTAAATGAACTGTAGGCAATCATACTATGTGAGGCGGACGCAATATATCCATCATAGTAGCTATATGACTCCGATGTACCGGTGTGCAGTTACTTGCACCACCAAGGGCATTTGTTGTTGGAATATTAAAGCTCTGCCACCGACATCACTGGCCTGTCTGTATCAGCTATTTCTCAGTACCATACCAGCTCTGTCAGTGACCCCATCACTGTCGCTCCGTTGGCTTCCAGGGGTGTGTATTTATGGATGCCAAGTGAAGCCAGGCTTCCAAACAAAAATGTACCAAGACAAATATAAAATATACATAAAATAATGCTGTCTGGTCATAAAGAGTATGACATTGTTGCCCCATGTAGCATTGAATGCAAGGGAAGCCAGCAAGCATTTGGGATCCCTTGACAAATAAAGTATAAAATAATACCCAATCAGCGTTGAGCTAAACTGAGTGAGATCAACTGTGAATGGTCCTGGCCCATCCAAAAAAAAGGGTTAAGGGAAGCCATCTTGGAATTGACGTCTCTCCTCTCTTAATTAACAACCTTGATTTGTTGCATCTCGTTGTGCTGGTGTCCTCTAGTTAGCTAGCTAGCAAAAATTGTCACTCTCCTAAATAACCCATGGATGGAGATAGGGATTTGGACTTGTGGTTTAACTTAATTCTCCGTACTGACTAGGTATCCCTCTTTCCACATCCAATTTAGCTTACGTTGATTGGACTATATTGTTTTTGGTATCTTTTAGTAGACTTTACTTACTTACAAGCCCTGAACCAACAATGCAGTTTTAAGGAAATAGAGTAAAGAAAATATTTTTTTAAATATATGAATTGTTGATGAATTGTTCAGCAGCCTTATGGCTTGGGGGTAGAAGCTGTTAAGGAGCCTTTTGGACCTAGACTTGGCACTCCGGTACCGCTTGCTGTGCGGTAGCAGAGAGAACAGCCTATGACTTGGGTGACTGGAGTCTTAGGCAATTTTTGTTGGTCCTTCCTCTGACTCCGCCTAGTATATGCAGTACCAGTCAAAGTTTATTTTAAGGGTTTTTCTTTATTTGTACTATTTTCTATACTGTAGAATAATAGTGAAGATAACACATATGATGTTATGTAGTAACTAAAACAGTGTTAAACACATCAAAGTAGATTTTATATTTAAGATTCTTCGAAGTGGCCACCCATTGCTTTGAAAACAGCATTGCACACTCTTGGCATTCTCTCAACCAGCTTCATGAGGTGGAATGGAATGCATTTAAATTAACAGGTGTGCCATGTTAAAATTTAATTTGTGGAATGTCTTTCCTTAATGTATTTGAGCCAATCAGTTGTGTTGTGACAAGGTAGTGGGTATACAGATATTTGGTAAAAGACAAAGTTTATATTACGGCATGAACAGCTCAAATAATCAAAGGGAAACAACAGTCCATCATTACTTTAAGACATGAAGGTCAGTCATTCTGAAAAATGTCAAGATCTTTGAAGGTGTCTTAAAAGTGCTGTCGCAAAAACCATCCAATTTAATGCTGAAACTGGCTCTCGTGAGGACCGCCACTGGAAAGGAAGACCCAGAGTTACATCTGCTGCAGAGGATACGTTTATTAGAGTTAACTGCACCACGGATTGCAGCCCAAATAAATGCATCACAGAGTTCAAGTAACTGATACATCAACATCAACTGTTCAGAGGAGAAACCACAAAGAAACTACTAGTAAAGGACACCAATAATAAGAAGAGACTTGTTTGGGCCAAGAAACACGAGCAATGGACATTAGACTGGTGGAAATCTGTCCTTTGGTCTGATGAGTCCAAATTTGAGATTTCTGGTTCCAAGCGCCATGTCTTTGTGAGATGCAGAGTAGATGAACGGATGATCTCTGCACGTGTGGTTCCCACCGTGAAGCATGGAGTAGGAGTGTGATGGTGTGGGGCAGCTTTGCTGGTGACACTGTGTATAAGACAGTAGTTTTGGAATTGTTAGTTAGATTACTTGTTGGTTATTACTGCATTGTCGGAACTAGAAGCACAAGCATTTCGCTACACTCGCATTAACATCTGCTAACCATGTGTATGTGACAAATTTGATTTGATTTGATTGTCTGTGATTTATTTCAAATTGAATTCACACTTAACCAGCATGGCTGCATTCTGCAGCGATAGAGGATCCCATCTGGTTTGAGCATAGTGGGACTATCATTTGTTTTTCAACAGGACAATGACCCAAAGCACACCTCCAGGCTGTGTAAGGGCTATTTGACCAAAAAGGAAAGTGATGGAGTGCTGCATCAGATAACCTGGCCTCCATAATCACCTGACCTCAACTCAATTGAGATGGTTTGGAATGAGTTGGACCGCAGAGTGAAGGAAAAGCAGCCAACAAGTGCACAGCATATGTGGGAAGTCCTTCAAGATTAGTTTGATAAGCAGTGTCAAGTATTGTCATATATCGTCATGTCTTGTCCCTGTGCTTTCTCTTCTATTCGTTTCCCCCTGCTGGTCTTATTAGGTTTCTTTCCCTCTCTCTATCCCTCTCTCTCTCTATCGTTCCGTTCCTGCTCCCAGCTGTTCCTCATTCTCCTAACGACCTTGTTTACTATTTCACACCTGTCCCCTATTTTGCCCTCTGATTAGGTCTCTATTTCTCTCTCGGTTTCTGCCTCTGTCCTTGTCGGATTCTTGTTTGCTGTTGCTGTGTTCTTGTTCCGTCCTGTCGTGTTTTGCCTTCATCAGATGCTGCGTGTGAGCAGGTGTCTCTGTCAGCTACGGCCCGCGCCTACCCGAAGGGACCTGCAGTCTGTTGCCGCTTATCCTGCAATTCCCCTCTACAACTAGAGGATTTCTGTTATCCCCGTTTGGACATTTCCTGTTAAGGATTGTGGATTATGTTATTTCTGTTTGGACTTAAATAAACTCAGTTTCTGTTAAGTCGCTTTTGGGTCCTCACTCACCTGCATAACAAGCAGACACCTCACAAGTCATCAAATGGCAGCTTCATTAAATAGTACCCACAAAACACCAGTCTCAGCGTCAACAGTTAAGAAGCGATTCTGGGATGCTGGCCTTCTAGGCAGAGGTGCAAAGAAAAAGCCATATCTTAGACTGGCCAATAAGATTAAGATGGGCAAAAGAACACAGACACTGGACAGCGGAACTCTGACTAGAAGGCCAGCATCCCGGAGTCGCCTCTTCACGGTTGACGTTGAGACTGGTGTTTTGTGGGTAATATTTAATGAAGTTGCCAGTTGAGGACTTTTGAGGCGTCTGTTTCTCAAACAAGACACTCTAATGTACTTGTCCTCTTGCTCAGTTGGGCACCGGGGCCTCCCACTCCTCTTTCTATTCTGGTTATTGCCAGTTTGGACTGTTCTGTGAAGAGAGTAGTACACAGCATTGTACGAGATCTTCAGTTTCTTGGCAATTTCTCGCATGGAATAGCCTTCATTTCTCAGAACAAGAATAGTTTCAGAAGAAATATCTTTGTTTCTAGCCATTTTGAGCATGTAATCGAACCCACAAATGCTGATGCTCCAGATACTCAACTAGTCTAAAGAAGGTCAGTTTTATTGCTTCTTTAAATCAGCACAGTTTTCAGCTGTGCTAACATAACTGCAAAAGGGTTTTCTAATGACCAATTAGCCTTTTAAAATGATAAGCTTGGATTAGCTAACACAACGTGCCATTGGAACACAGAAGTGATGGTTGCTGATGATGGGCCTCTTTACACCTATGTAGATATTCCATAAAGAATCTGCCGTTTCCAGCTACAATAGTCATTTATAACATTAACAATGTCTACACTGTATTTCTGATCAATTTGACGTTATTTTAATGGACAAAAGTGCTTTTCTTTCAAAAACAATTATATTTATGACCCCAAACTTTTGAACAGCAGTGTACGTTTGTCTAGCTGTGTTCAGTCAAGGTGGTGCTTGTCCAAGCAGACCATCTATGGGAGGAAGGATGTCAGAGTTCCGCAGCAGCTGAAACCTGGTCCAGACTGAATCTAAGGCTGGAGCCTGGTGTTGCTGGCAACAACACCAGGCTCCAGAGCATCGAAGCTGTAAAACAGGAAATAACAAAAATTGAGAAGACATTACAACCTTCTACAACGTCAATTCACCTCCCAAGTTTAGATAAGATGAATAACTTCATACAATGCAATGAAAATTATATTCAACTGAAGTGCGGGTACTGCTTGATCTGTGGCAGCGGCCTGAAGTACAGAGTCAGGTATTGTTGCCAGCCACAGCTTTCCACCAGCACCGTACCGTCCTCCAGTCCAACCAGCTGTGGGATGTTGACCCCTGTCACAGTACTGTCCATCACAACACCAGCAATCTCTGAATTTCTGCAAACTTGGTGTGGCCTGTAATCGGGAAGTGAAAGTCCTGACTGTGTTGGAGCTTGTGCATGGTCCTCCAGGCACAATACCAGAGCACAACACAAACTTGTTCTTGTTTTGGCCACTTCAGTTGCGAGGAGTTAAAAAGTAGATGGGACCTGGTTGCATAGGGTCAGAAGTATAGTTCACCTGCAAACAACAAAAGAACATTAAGATAAGTTAATGAAAAGAAAATGTAAAGTCAAATGTAAACAATGAACCATAACCCCAATCCATATAGTACTAGCAATACAAACCGATTGTCATAGCTAGCTAAAGTTAAGCAAATAGGTCCGATGTTAGTTAGTTAGCTGGCTAACATTAGACTATAAATAGCAATGTGAAATGGAATGTTTTCTTCTCAAGATTTGAATTAGACAACTTTGTAATCGGAGATAAAACAAATGGACGCATCATTACACATGTTTGAGAGAGTTGTTGTTAAACAGTCTGATGTTTTAAAGTTGTTCAGGGGATGTAACAGATACAAAAGCCCAGGCCTGTAACACATACAAAAGCCTTATCCTCCTTAACATGGTCTATAGATATCTAGAGGGTGCCAGATCCCATGTTAGGGTACTTTTTGTTGACTTTTCTTCTGCCTTCAACACAATCCAGCCCTACATTCTGGCACAGACACTCATTCGGGACTTCTCCGTAGGGGGCTGGGGGCTGGTTTTGTGGTTGTTGGACTTCCTGAGCCAACGCTCACAGCGAGTCAAAATAGGTCCCCACGTGTCAGAAATACGCAATACCAACACAGGCTCTCCTCAGGGATGTGTTTTGTCCCCACTCATGTACATCTTGTACACTAATAGTTGTACTAGTTCCCATACTGACAGACACCTTGTTATGATAACGAAGAACATCATGGCCCGGTTCTAGATGACTTTGTAGAGTGGTGTCAGCTCAATACAATCAGCTCAATACCAACAAGACCAAAGAGATGTGCATAGACTTCAGGAAGTGTACAACACCTACCTCTGCAACATCTATCAGAGGTCAGAATATATCTATCAGAGGTCAGATTGTAGTGGAATACAAATACCTGCGTGTCCTCTTCGACATTAAGCTTCAGTGGAGTAAATGTACAGACATGATCTACAAAAAGATCAGAAAGCTGGGATCTTTTAATGTAGACTGTACTACACTGACTCTGATTTACAAATCTTTCACTGAGAGTATTTGAACTTTTTGTATTGTTTGTTGGTTTGGCAATGCCACTGTCAGCCAGAGAAATATGCTGAGAAGGATTATCACCACAGCAAGCAAGGTACTTGGAGTCAAATAGACAGGCCTGGTTGAGATCTTTAAGGCCAGGGCCCTCCGCAAGGCTCACAAAATAATTTTAGACCCATGCCACCCCCTGTAGCCAGACTTTGAACGAATGCCCTCTGGCTGCAGGTATAGGGCACTCCTCAGCAGGAAAAACAGAACTAGACAATAATTTATGCCAGGTGTGATATCCCTCCTAAATACCTTGGGCTAATGTTCCTATCGACTCAGGAAGGCCAGCAGGCTAATTCTTTTTTTCTAAATGTAGTATTGGTATGTAACTGTTATGAAAGTTGTATTGTCAATTTTGTTTTGTATTTAAACGTCACTTTAAATATGTACATTACACTGCAACAATAAAGGGACAATAAAGTTTGTATTTTAAGTAAGTAATTTAGCACACTCCAATACTGGCAGAATGTAGATTTACTTTGGCATACAGTATATTCATCTTACATTTCTAGTGTTAACTATTCTCATCACTTGTGGTAATGACAGATTGGTATCTCAATGCATTCTTAGTCTAAATTACTATATATTTCGCTGTGTGCGGACCTCCACAATCAACCTGAAACTCCAAATAAACCATTTTGGATAAACCTAAATAAATTACGGGCACGGTTGCCCACCCTTCTCCCTTCCGGCACTCATCCTTCTGGCATTTCTTCATGTTTTTCTTCAGATAGTGTTTCAGTTCGTCCTCCCAATGGCACATGTTCGAAGTCGATGGCCCTTGATAATGTTTCTCACCTGAGCCGCCACTGTCCTTTACAGTCCATTATTTATTGTACATTTTCTTCCAGTACACCAGCAGCATGAGAGAAGCTTGGATGGGATATCTCTCCATGCGCACTCCACATGGACTCATGTCACACTCCTGAGAAAAAAAGGCATGAGAGAAAAGGCAGTTGATTGCTTCAACTGGATGCTGTCTATAAGTTGCTGGCTCAGACTCAGGTCTCACGGTAGAAGTGGTGAAGGACCATACTGAGCATCATTGTCGCCATTGCTTCAGCCGGTTAGGGGGGGTTGATGTTAACACTGTTCTTGGTCAAATGATCCCTTCCATGTACCTAGACACCATCTGTGGTCACCTTCGCCATAACCTTGAGAGAGGACAGACCAGAACAACAGGTTAGTTTAGGGCAAAAACCCGAGGACAAACCATCCATTTTTTTAAAAATCAGCCTACCACTGTTTCCAATGGCTGTCATGTTTAATACCTCCCAGATTGCAGTTCCTATGGCTTCCACTAGATGTCAAGAGTCTTTAGAAAGAGTTTAGGCTTGTTTCTGGAAAACTTAGCTAGAATTTGTAGTTTTTCTAAGTGGCTCCCATTTTGGCTGTAGTGTTTTCATATGCGCGTGGACGAGAGCGCATTCTTTGTTGTTTATCTCCAGTAAAGATGACAACGATTCTCCGTCTTAAATTTGTATTGTTTATTTACGTATCAGGGTACCTGAGGTTTGATTATAAACGTTGTTTGACTTGTTTGGAGAAGTTTATTGGTAACGTTTGGGATTAATTTTGTATGCATTTTGAAGGAGGGAAACCGGTGGATTATTGAATGAAGCGTGCCAGCTAAACTGAGTTTTGGGGAATATAAAGAAGGACTTTATCGAACAAAAGGATTGTGATGTAGCTGGGACCTTTTGGAGTGCCAACAGAAGGAGATCTTCAAAGGTAAGGCATTTATTTTATTACTATTTCTGACTTTCGTGGCGCACCTGCCTGGTTGAACATTTTTTTAATGCTTTTGTGTGTGGGGCGCAGTCATCAGATAATCGCATGGTGTGCTTTCGCCGTAAAGCCTTTTTGAAATCTGACACAGCGGCTAGATTAACTGATGTTGCTTTTTTCTTGTATTTTTATGAATGTAAAATGTTTCTGTAATTTGAATTTCGCGCTCTGCAATTTCACCGGATGTTGTCGAGGTGGGTCACTAGCGGAACGCCTGCGCCAGAAAGGATAATACAGATTTTTCAAACAAATTTCAAAGAGAAAAACAACACGTTGATCAAACTATTTTTTCCCCCAAATTGGCTTATACTCCCCTTATCATCTTGGCGATCCCACTGTAGAGTTACAGGTCAGGAAGATGGAGGGTTAATCGTTAGGGAGAAATTGTTATTGTTGCATGACAAAAACAAAGAAAAGGAAAGAAAACAACAACAGCGATAAACATTTTACTTGATGTGGGGAAAACTTCAATCCATTTGGAGTAACTGTCAACCATCACCAACATATATTTTTTCCTTTTACAGGCAGGTATGTGAAGAAAAATAATTAGCATATCTACCAAAGGACCAACCAAAGGCCAGGGGCCCCAAGGGACTGGTAATTCCCCCTTTGGACACATGACTCACATTGTAAATCATGCGTCCAAAAAAACAACAACACTGCTTGTTAAATAAAAAATATACATTGGGTATTTCAGTACATTTCTTATCAGGATAATTTAAATGTATGCAACCAAAACTCTGACAATAGAAACTTGTGTACAGCATCCTTTCTAACCCATGAAAAAAAAAAAACACCTAGACCAAAATAAAAAGACCCCACATAAAATCAAACAGAGTATTAACACCATTAACACATATTAATTACAGGTGGGCTGTGAGTGGGTGCTGCTATATGTATAGTAAAAATCATAGGGTAAAAACAATCAAAATGGCCAGGCCTTACTTAATTTGGGAGCTCCCTTAACTTCTGGCGTCGAGCAATCCCATATCTGGGAGCGTAATCATAGCCTCAAGCTCATTACCATAACGCAACGTTAACTATTCATGAAAATCGCAAATGAAATGAAATAAATATATTGGCTCACAAGCTTAGCATTTTGTTAACAACACTGTCATCTCAGATTTTCAAAATATGCTTTTCAACCATAGCTACACAAGCATTTGTGTAAGAGTATTGATAGCTAGCATAGCATTAAGCCTAGCATTCAGCAGGCAACATTTTCACAAAAACAAGAAAAGCATTCAAATAAAATCATTTACCTTTGAAGAACTTTGGATGTTTTCAATGAGGAGACTCTCAGTTAGATAGCAAATGTTCAGTTTTTCCAAAAATATTATTTGTGTAGGAGAAATCGCTCCGTTTTGTTCATCATGTTTGGCTAACAAAAAACCCCGAAAATTCAGTCATTACAACGCCAAATATTTTTCAAAATTAACTCCATAATATCGACAGAAACATGGCAAACATTGTTTAGAATCAAACCTCAAGGTGTTTTTCACATATCTATTCAATGATAAATCATTCGTGGCAGTTTGGTTTCTCCTCTGAACCAAATGGAAAAATGCACTCAGCTGGAGATTACGCAATAATTTCGACGGAGGACACCAAGCGGGCACCTGGTAAATGTAGTCTCTTATGGTCGATCTTCCAATGATATGCCTACAAATACGTCACAATGCTGCAGTCACCTTGGGGAAACGACAGAAAGTGTAGGCTCATTCCTGGCGCATTCACAGCCATATAAGGAGACATTGGAACACAGCGCCTTCAAAATCTGGGTCATTTCCTGTTTGAAATTTCATCTTGGTTTCACCAGTAGCATCAGTTCTGTGGCACTCACAGATAATATCTTTTCAGTTTTGGAAACGTCAGAGTGTTTTCTTTCCAAAGCTGTCAATTATATGCATAGTCGAGCATCTTTTCGTGACAAAATATCTTGTTTAAAACGGGAACGTTTTTTTATCCAAAAATTAAAAGAAAGAAAAGAAGTTAAAACCTCTTAGAGCAAGGTGAGATGCTAGCCAAATGCTAATAGTACTCGATAAAACTCAAACTTTCATCAAAACACACATGCAGGGTACTCAATTAAAGCTACACTCGTTGTGAATCTAGCCAACATGTCAGATTTTCAAAATGCTTTTCGGTGAAAGCATGAGAAGCTATTATCTGATAGCATGCAACCCCCAGTCGTAAATTATTTTACATTTTATTTTTATTGTTATTTCATCAGATCTCTAGCAACACATTATACATTTGTGTTTACATTTCTCCTCTACACCTGTGTTATATTCATACAGGGGTTGTCACGGCTTTCTTCTGTTGAAGCAGAGGCGGAACCAAACGCAGCGTGGTGTTTAATAAGGATGAAAATAGAACAATATACAAAAACAAGAAACGTGAAAACCCGAAAACAGCCCTATATGGTGTAACAAACACAAAGACAGGAACAATCACCCACAAAACCCAACACAAAACAGGCTACCTAAATATGGCTCCCAATCAGAGACTAACACCTGCCTCTGATTGAGAACCATATCAGGCCCAAACACAGAAACAGACAAACAAGACATCCAACATAGAATGCCCACACAGATCACACCCTGACCAAACAAAACATAGAACATACAAAGCAAACTATGGTCAGGGTGTGACAGGTTGAAATATTAATATTAACTAGTGTTCAATTTAACAGCATATTCAGGAATAGTACTTTCTCCTTTCATATCTCCATACAGAATCCCCTTATAACGTTATAAATCTTTAGGTTTTCACCTTCACACCGCCGCAACAATCACAGTGCAGCAGCCCGAGAGGTACACATATCTTTCATATCAAGGAAATCAGTGTCCGGGGGCTGTTACCTTCTCAAATCTTTCAATTGCTTCTCCTGTCAGTGCTCACTACCTGTAGATCGATGGGCGGCGGTGGACAGAACCCCTAGATAACGTATATATCTAAAAACTCAGCTCACACAGAACTGATTGGGATATCCATTCTTTCACTCACTCAGTAATCCTCTTTCACACTGGAGCTAGTCCCCAGACAGCTCTCATTCACTCTGTACAGTCAACTTAATATCCACATTTCAATCTCTTGTTATACAAATTTCAATCATCTTATTATCTACATTTCAATCAGCTTAATATCCAAATTTCAATTTTGTAATTTCTTATTATCCATATTTAAATCTTAATAGTAATCATTTCAATCCATTTATTATCCAAATTTCATATCTCACAATCACGCAACTTTCACATGCATATTCACTTTGTACTATTCCCAAAGACACTTGGTAATCTCCCTTATTACTCATGTGCATCTTCAACGATTCTCTTGTCATTATTTGGTACCATATGCACCATATGTATCCTGTACATATTTAATAACACCACGTATTCAAAAACACCTTGTGTTATATGTAGTTGCTGCAGACCATGTAATACATAAATGCCTACAGACATCTGTCAGCTGGGCTTTCCATGGTACCGTTACGCCCTCGCCCTAGTCTTCTTATAAAACTAGTGAATAGCCTTCTCTCTATAAGACTATGGGTATCTTTTTATGCGTTACTTGTCTTGATTTTATTTTTCATCATTTATTTATATTGTTATACAGATTCATTTCAATTGACTTACTGAAATGCAGTTGCCGTCCCTCAATTGTTCGCGGATGATGTGTCTCCTCCTGGGCAGCTCACAGTAAGGGTCTGGTCTGGGCACGTCTCGCCGTCTTTTGGTCATACAGGAAGTTCCTCCTCCACGCTTCATAAAATGCGCCACCAGTTTTCACTGCAGACCCCACTGGAGAGCTCCACAAGCAGAATCAATCAACCTGTTAGTTGATGCCAAATTGTTGTTTAAATTCTTACACAGGGACATTCAAAGTCAATCTTAAATGAATCATTGTTTATTGTCAGTGCACTCTAGAGGTTCCAACAAACTTGATGCACCATAGTGAATGTCTGTCTTGAGCTCTAACGTGGCAGTACCGTTAGTTCCCTTATATACTGACAAAATATATTAGCATGATTTAGCTTATTCATCATTCAGAATTAATATTTTTTTTCATTCATATGACAACCAATACTGGGTCATGCATGTGACAGACCAATACCTCACGAAGATGAGACCTTAAAATTGAGATATACCTTTCTCTAAACAAGGTTCTGGGCGTACTGCCAAATTGCAGATACAGATAGTGAGGATTCGTTCAATCAGTCACTTGCACAAACACCAAGGAACTTGAAACTCTCAACCCACTCCACTACGGCCCCACCGATGTGAATGGGAGCGTGTTTGTCCCTCTTTTTCCTGTAGTATTTGGTCAAATCAAATCAAATGTTATTTTTCAGTAAGCAGTGAAATGCTTACTTTACAATCCCTTAACCAACAATGCAGTTTAAGGGAAAAAAAGTTACAAATAATTAAAGAGCAGCAGTAAAATAACAATTGCGAGGCTCTATACAGGGGGTGCCGGTACAGAGTCAATGTGCAGGGACACCGGTTAGTTGAGGCAATTGAGGCAATATGTACGGATAGAGAGAGAGAGTTATGAAAGTGACTATGCATAGAGTATAACAGAGAGTAGCAACAGTGTAAAAGAGGGGGGGGGGTAATGCAAATGATATGGGTAGCCATTTGATTAGATGTTCAGGAGTCTTATGGCTTGGGGGTGGAAACTGTTTAGTAGAAGCCTCTTGGACCTAGACTTGGGGCTCCGGTACCGCTTGCCGTGCGATAGCAGAGAGAACAGTCTATGACTAGGGTGGCTGGAGTCTTTGATCATTTTTAGGGCCTTCCTCTGCCTGGTATAGCAGTCCTGGATGGCAGGAAGCTTGGCCACCGTGACGTACTGGGCCGTACGCACTACCCTCTGTAGTGCCTTGCAGTCGGAGGCTGAGCAGTTGCCATACCAGAAAGTGATGCAACCTGTCAGGATGCTCTCAATGGTGCAGCTGTAGTACCTTTTGAGGATCTGAGGACCCATGACAAATCTTTTCAGTCTCCTTAGGGGGAATATGTTTTGTCGTGCCTTTCACGACTGTCTTGGTGTGTTTTCCCTTAATGTGTCTTGCTCACGTGGAGAGAGAGGTTGTTGTCCTGGCACCACACTAAGCACGCACCCCGGAGGGGGCCATGTGTTGAGGATCAGCATGGCAGATGTGCTGTTGCCTATCCTTACCACCTGTGGGAGACCCGTCAGGAAATCCAGGATCCAGTTGCAGAGGGGAGGTGTTTAGTCCCAAGCTTAGTGATGAGCTTTGTGGGCACTATGGTGTTGAACACTGAGCTGTAGTCAATGAACAGCTTTCTCACATAGGTGTTCCTGTTGTCCAGGTGGAAAATAGCAGTGTGGAGTGCAATTGAGATTGCGTCATCTGTGTATCTGTTGGGGCAGTATGAGAATTGGAGTACATGTGAGCCATGACCAGCCTTTCAAAGCACTTCATAGCTACCGACAGCAGTCATTTAGGCAGGTTACCTTCACTATTTGGCACAGGGACTATGATGGTCTGCTTGAAACATGTAGGTATTACAGACTTGGTTAGGGAGAGGTTGAAAAAGAGACTTGCCAGTTTGTCTGCCAATGCTCTGAGTTTGTCCGTCTGTTTGTCCATCTGGCCCCACGGCCTTGTGAATGTTGACCTGTTTAAAGGTCTTGCTCACATTGGCTATGGAGAGTGTGATCACACAGTCGTCCGGAACAGCTGATGCTCTCATGCATGGTTCAGTGTTGCTTGTCTCGAAACGAGCATGAAATACATTTAGCCCGTCTGGTTAGCTCGCGTCACTGGGCAGCAGGTGGCTGGGTTTCCCTTTGTAGTCCGTAATAGTTTGCAAGCCCTGGCACATCCAACGAGCATCAGAGTAAATAGCAAGATGGCGCCGACATACATTGCAACTCTGCTTCTAGCTCCTAAGCAACTTTGCTATATTTTTTGGAGCTGTGTGCTATTTCTTACATTATTAGCCCAGAACGTTTTTTGTGTTATTACATACAGCCAGAAATAACTTTAGGATATTAGAGCGGCGTTAACTCCCCAGCATTACGACTTTCCTTAATTGGATCCTTTGTTCGTACCCACCAGGGCAATTAAACTTATTCCAGAGGCTGCTCCAAGACACCGCCGACGGAGAAGAGGTATTCGGAATGAACTTCTAGTCTGACTCAGGATGCATGCACACTATCCTCCATTACTCGCTAATGTTCAGTCCCTGGACAATAAAGTAGACAAGCTCAGGGCGAGGATCTCCTTCCAGAGAGACATCAGGAATTGTAACATATTCTGTTTCACGGAATCAGGGCTCTCTCCAGATATACTGTCCCCTTCATACAGACAGCTGGGTTCTCAGTACATCGCAAAGACAGGAATAAAGTACTCTCCAGGGGGAAGAAAGGTGGTGGAGTATGTTCCATGATTATCTACTCATGGTGTGATTATGATAACGTATAGAAACTCAAGTCCTTTTGTTTACCTCACCTAGAATACCTCACAATCAAATGCTGACCATATTTACATCCCAAGATAATTATCTTCGCTTATAGTCACAGCCACGTATATTCCCCCTCAAGCCGATACCACGACGGCCCTCAAGGGACTACACTGGACTTGTAAGAAAGCAAATTTGAGGAAAACGTTACCGAAGTTCTGTCAACACATTGACTGTAGTACTCGCACTGCTAAAAAGCTCGACCACTGCTACTCCCCCTTCCGGATGCCAACAAGGCCCTCCCCTGCCCTCCCTTCAGCAAATCAGATCACTACTCCATTTTTCTCTTATAGGCAGAAACTACAGGAAGTACCCGTGCTAAGGTCTATTCAGCACAGGTCTGACCAATCGGAAATCCATGGTTCAAGATTGTTTTGATCATGTGGACTGGGATATGTTCCGGGTAGCCTCTGAGAATAACATTGACTTACACACGGACACGGTGACTGAGTTCATCAGGAAGTGTATAGGGATGTTGTTCCCACTGTGACTATTAAAACCTACCCAAACCAGAAACAATGGATAGATGGCAGCATTCATGCGAATAACTGAATATAACCATGGCAAGTTGACTGGGAATATGGTTGAAAACAAACAGTGTAGTTATTCCCTCCGTAAGGCAATCAGACAGGCAAAACGTCAGTACAGTGTCAAAGTGGAGATGCCATTCAACAGCTCAGACACGAGACGTGTGTGGCAGGGTCTACAGACGATCACAGATTACAAAGGGAAAACCAGCTACGTCCTGCTCCCGGACAAGCTAAACACATTTACCCACTTTGAGGATAACACAGTGCCACCGACGTGGCCAGCTCCCAAAGACTGTGGGATCTCATTCTCCATGGGCAATGTGAGTAAGACATTTAAGCGTGTAAGCAAGGCTGCCGGCCCAGACAGCATCCCCAGAGCATGCGCAGACCAGCTGATTGAAGTTTTTACGGATACATTCAATCTCTTCCTATCCCAGTCTGCTGTCCCCACTTGCTTCAAGATGTCCACTATTGTTCTTCTACCCAAGAAAGGAAAGGTAACTGAACTAAATGACTATCGCCCCGTAGCACTCACTTCTGTCATCATGAAGTGATTTGAGAAGCTATTTAAGGATCATATCACCTCTACTTTACCTGACACCCTAGACCCACTTCAATTGAAATACCACCCCAATTGTTCCTCAGATGATGTAATCGCCATAGTACTGCACACTGCCCTATCCCATCTGGACAAGAGGAATACCTACAGTATGTAAGAATGCTGTTCATTGACTATAGCTCAGCCTTCAACACCATTAAGCTCGAGGCCCTGGGTCTGAACCCCGCTCTGTGCAACTGGGTCCTGGACTTCCTGACAGGCCTCCCCAGGTGGTGAAGGTAGGAAACAACACCTCCACTTCGCTGAGCCTCAACACAGGAGCCCCAAAAGGGTGCGTGCTCAGCCCCCTCCTGTACTCCCTGTTTACCCATGACTGCGTGGCCACGCCTCCAACACAATCATCAAGAGGGAACATGCCCCTATCCACATCGACGGAACCGCAGTGGAGAAGGTTCAAGCTCCTCGGCGTACACATCACTGACAATCTGAAATGGTCCACCAAGACAGACAGTGTGGTGAAGAAGGCGCAACAGTGCCTCTTAAACCTCAGGAAGCTGAAGAAATTTGGCTTGGCCCCGAAGACCTTCACAAACTTTTACAGATGCACAACGGAGAGCATTTAGCCTGGCTGTATCACTGCTTGGTACGGCAACTGCACAGCCCGCAACCGCAGGGCTCTGCATAGGGTGGTGCGGTTTGCCAAAAAGATAATCAAGGACATCAACCACCTGAGCTACGGCCTGTTTACCCCGTTACCAGCCAGACGGCGAGGTCAGTACAAGTAATATATAAATAATAATATATGCCATTTAGCAGACGCTTTTATCCAAAGCGACTTACAGTCATGTGTGCATACATTCTACGTACATTCTTGTTGGCGTTCAAGAAACAGAACATTGATGGATTCCTCCACCGATCTAGATTTGTACGCTGTTTATGAAGAGTTAAAAGATTCCAAATAAACTGTAGTAGAAACAGTTTTAGCTTAACACTGTTGGTTAACTGAGGCTTACACAGCCACACACACACACAGACAGACTGTGTTTCAGCACCTCCAAAGAGGACTCTTGGCTGTGTGACTCAAAGCAATGACTCATTCATTGCACGGTGCCATGAGGTGTGTGCACCACACTGTCATACGCTGACTACTAAAGTCTTTCATTATGTCATGGGTTACATGCTGAGTTTAAGTTTTAATCCAGGAGCTGCCTTGTTGTGGAAGCCTCCAATCCAAACAAGTCCCTGAGAGTCGATGAACTCCCCGTCACCCTCCAACCTGTTCTTGCTGAAGCTGCCGCAGTATTTGGTCCCGTCAGAGAAGCTGTATGTCCCTGTGCCATGATACATGTTGTCTTTGAAGTCCCCTTCATACAGGGCCCCAGAGGGATGCTCCAGAGTCCCTCTGCCATTCATCTTGTCATCATGCCACTCTCCAGTGTAGGTGACACCACTGGCTGAGGTGTGTTTGCCCATACCACGCCTCACCACGACTCCCTCTGTGGACCCGCAGCACTCTCCATATCTGTCACCATTTGGGAAAATGTAGGATACTTGCAAATTCCCTTCCTCTTCGCTTTCTGTGACCTTTCCTTTTTTCTTCTCTGACATTTTAGTAATGCTTCGTCAAATTGAATTTACTCAATATAGTTAGAGCTTTTAGCTAACTTTAGCTGGCTGTCAAGCTAGTCAATACATTTCGTATTGAAAACATCAAAGCTGGGACCGAGAGACTGAAAAACAGCTTCTATCACAAGGCAATCAGGCTGTTAAATAGCCATCATTAGCCGGCTACCACCCGGCTACTCAACCCTGCACCTTAGAGCCTGCTGCCCTATATACGTAGATATGGACTCACTGGTCACTTTAATAATGGAAAACTAGTCACTTTAATAATGTTTACATACTGCTTCCACATTTCATGTGTATACACTGTGTTCAATTCTACTGTATTGTAGTCAATCCCACTCCAACATTGCTCGTCCTAGTATTTATATATTTCTTAATTCCATTTGTGTGTATTGTTGTGAATTGTTAGATACTACTGCACTGTTGGAGCTAGGAACACAAGAATTTCACTACACCCGCAAATATGTGTATGTGACCAATAAAATTGGATTTGATATTTTTATTTATTTCACCTTTATTTAAACAGGTAGGCAAGTTGAGAACAAGTTCTCATTTACAATTGCGACCTGGCCAAGATAAAGCAAAGCAGTTCGACACATACAACGACACAGAGTTACACATGGAGTAAAACAATCATACAGTCAATAATACAGTATAAACAAGTCTATATACGATGTGAGCAAATGAGGTGAGATAAGGGAGGTAAAGTTTTAAAAAAGGCCATGGTGGCAAAGTAAATACAATATCGCAAGTAAAACACTGGTATGGTAGATTTGCAGTGGAAGAATGTGCAAAGTAGAAATAAAAATAATGAATAGGATTCACTAGGATTGACGCTTCTGGATGAGCATTTTCTTGTTTGCTTATGGCCTTATACAGCTCATTGAGTGCGGTCTTAGTGCCAGCGTCCGTTTGTGGTGGTAAATAGACGGCGGCGAAAAAATATTGATGAAAACACTCTTGGTAGATAGTGTGGTCTACAGCTTATCATAAGGTACTATACCTCAGATGAGAAATACCTTGAGACTACCTTAACCAGTTGAAGCTAGGGGGGCGATATTTCATTATTGGATAAAAAAACGTGCCCGTTTTAAGAGCAATATTTTGTCACAAAAAGATGCTCGACTATGCATATAATTGCCAGCTTTGGAAAGAAAACACTCTGACGTTTTCAAAGCTGCAAAGATATTATCTTTGGGTGCCCCAGAACTGATCTTACAGGCGAAACCAAGATGCAACATCAACCAGGAAATGAGCAGGATTTTTGAGGCTCTGTTTCCCATTCACTCCTTATATGGCTGTGAATATGCTGTGAACGAGCTTATGCGCTCTGCCGTTCCTCCAAGATGTCTGCAGCATTGTGACATATTTGTAGGCATATCATTGGAAGATTGGCCGTAAGAGACTACATTTGCCAGGGTCCCGTCCGGTGTCCTTTGTCCACGTTGGTGCGTATAACTCTCAGCGGCAAAACTTTTAGCATGCGATACAGACAGCGAGGTATCGTTCCTGGAAGTGTGCATCATTGAAGAGATATGTGAAAAACACCTTGAGGATTGGTTCTAAACAACGTCTGCCATGTTTCAGTCGATATTATGGAGTTAATTTGGAAAAAAGTTTGCCGTTTGGATAACTGAATTTTCGTTTTTTTTTTGGTAGCCAAACGTGACGCCACCAAACGGACCGATTTCTCCTGCACAAAAAATATTTCAGGAAAAAACTGAACATTGCTATTTAACTGAGAGTCTCCTCATTTAAAACATCAGAAGTTCTTCAAAGGTAAAAGATTTATTTGAATGTTTTTGCTGGTTTTTGTGAAAATGTTTCCTGCTGATGCTAATGCTAAATGCTACGCTAGTTATCAGTACTGTTACACAAATGTTAGTTTGTGTAATAGTTTGCTATGCTTGAGAAGCATATTTTTGAAAATCTGAGATGACAGTGTTGTTAACAAAAGGCTAAGCTTGAGAGTTAGCATATTAATTTCATTTAATTTGCGATTTTCATGAATAGTTAACCTCTTCAGTCGACCCTCTACTTTTTCGAACATTCTGTTAAAAATCGCGCAACATTTCAGCGCCCTGCTACTCATGCCAGGAATATAGTATATGCATATGATTAGTATGTGTGGATAGAAAACACTCAGACGTTTATAAAACTGGTTAAATCACAGCTGTGACTTTTACAGAACGTGCGTTTCATTGAAAAGTGCAGGAATATCTGATCACTGAAAGTGGAAAAATATATCCATCCGCCGCTTCAACCCATTGTTATGGGCGAAAGACATTAAATATGGCTGAGGTTGCAGTACCTACAGCTTCCACACGATGTCAACAGTCTTGTCATTTGCCAATTGTTTGTTTCTTGGTCAAACGAACAAGAGACAGGCATTTTCTTCAGGTCTCCGACCGGATATTTTGGTTGAGAAATACACGGACAGTATTTCAAGACGGACCCCTATAGAAAACACTTCGTCTCGTGATTAATTTGATCGCTTATTAACGTTTACTAATACCTAAAGTTGCATTACAAAAGTATTTCGAAGTGTTTTGTGAAAGTTTATCGTCGACTTTTTGAATTTAAAAAAATGACGTTACGTTATGAAACGCTATTTTTTTCCGTTTATCACACAGTCTTCATAGATCGATATCTAGGCTATATATGGACCGATTTAATCGGGAAAAAAAGACCCAATAGTGATTATGGGACATCTAGGAGTGCCAACAAAGAAGATGGTCAAAGGTAATGAATGTTTTATATTTTATTTGTGCGGTTTGTGTAGCGCCGACTATGCTAATTATTTTGTTTACGTCCCCAGCGGGTCTTTTGGGGTGTTATATGCTATCAGATAATAGCTTCTCATGCTTTCGCCGAAAAGCATTTTAAAAACCTGACTTGTTGCCTGGATTCACAACGAGTGTAGCTTTAATTCAATACCCTGCATGTGTATTTTAATGAACGTTTGAGTTTTAACTAATACTATTAGCATTTAGCGTAGCGCATTTGCATTTCCAGAGCTCTAGATGGGACGCCTGCGTGCCAGGTAGGAGCAAGTGGTTAACGTTGCGTTATGGTATTGAGCTTGAGGCTATGATTACGCTACCGGATCCGGCATGGCTCAGCGCAAGAAGTTAATATTAAACAGCTGTCATTGACAAATAGACACACAACCCCACCTCTCATCTTACCGGATGTAGCTGTTCTGTTCTGCCGATGCATGGAAAACTCAGCCAACTGTATATTATCGTGTCGTCATTCAGCCACGACTTGGTGAAACATAAGATATTACAGTTTTGAATGTCCCGTTGGTAGGATAGTCTGGAATGGAGCTCATCCAGTTTATTCTCCAGTGATTGCACGTTGTCCAATAGAACAGATTGTAGAGGCAGTTAACCACTTGCCGACGAATTCTCACAAGGCACCCTGATCTGCGCCCCCAGTATCTCCTTTTTTTTATTCATGCGAATGACGGGAATTTGGGTCTTGTCCGGGAGCAACAATATATCCTTCGCGTCAGACTCGTTAAAGAAAAATCTTTGTCCAGTTCAAGGTGAGTAATCACTGTTCTGATATCCAGAAGATTTTTCGGTCATAAGAGACTGTAGCATCAACATCATGTACAAAATAAGTTACAAACAATGCAAAAAAACACAAAACCACTACTGCTGGCATCTACTGTATCCTTCTTATCTCTCAGGGCCGTCACAACACAGCTGGTGACATGAGTTTCCTAGGCCAGTTCCCCCATAGAGATACTATTAAATTAATATATATGAGCTATGACATAAACCCTCAAAGTTATTTATGCTTTGAGGGTACTCTAATTCCTAATTCTATCGGTTCCCCCTGTCTCTCTCCCATCCTGGTCCCCTCTCCTTCTTCTTTCCCTCTCCTCCCCTTTTCCTCAATCTTCTCCTCTCTTCCCTCCTCCACTCAGAAGGTGCCATCAATGTCCAGAATCCCCCTTGTCCCCCTCCCATCTCCTCCTCCCTTCTTTCCTCCTCCTCTAAGAATGGGACAGTAGTGTCTGCGGCTGCAGCAGGATCAGATACTGTTGGTGATTTAGTGGCTGCGTCTCTGCACTGGCGGCAGGAGAGGGATTGCAGCGTGTCTCTTATCTCTTCACATGCCACACGTCCTCACTTTTACACCCAGCTCTCCACATCTCCAGCCATCCCTCATCCTCCTAGCCTCATCCCATATTCCCTACTTTTCCTCTTCTACTGGATAGGCAGCAGGAGGATGCTACTCTCAGTGTGAGTTGTTACACGGGTTGTGTGTGCATGTGTGTGTGTGAGACAGCCAAGCCATTTGCAGTCCATGTTTATCAGATGAGGTGTGATTTTAGTTTCATAACATGCGTAATGATGTGTAGGCCTACACTCTCACTTTCAAGTCTGTCTTTAACTAGCTCCAGTGGCGAACCGTGACTATTGGACCTAGGCCTTCAGTTGGGGGGGGAATCTTCTCATACTTCAAACTCAAAAATCAAGAACAATTACCGAAACATCATCACTTATCGCGCACAATATTATATCTAACTCTAATGCATGCAGAGAAATTCTTTTTGATGACATGATGAAATAAGCAAACAAGCATGAGTCACGCATCAGGCTGTCACTCACACGCCCAGCGTGGAATAATACAACCAGCAATAACAACCACTTAAACAACCTGTGGTAATCTAACACCATCAACAGTGGCACATCAAAGACGACAGGCTCGTGGTGCTGAAAGGACAGCAACCGTAATCTGTGTAGGACAGAACACTTTTTGTAAAACGGATAGACATGGCCGATAGAGAGCAGTCACACACAGCATACTGTTTAAAGCAACCCATTCATAAAAAGCTAATAGGTCCTAATCATAACAATACAAAAACACAACCATTAAGCATTTCCAATTCGCATTTCCAATTCGCATTTCCAAACTATTATTTCCCATTGCAAACATGTTTATCATGTCTACGTGAACGGATTATCTCCGCATCTCCGCATATTTCCCACCGCACAGCATGGAGGAGGAGGAGGTGTGATGGTGTGGGGGTGCTTTGCTGGTGACACTGTCTGTAATTTATTTCAAATTCAAGGCACACTTAACCAGCATGTCTACCACAGCATTCTGCAGCGATACACCATCCCATCTGGTTTGCATTTGTTTTTCAACAGGACAATGACGCAACACACCTCCAGGCCATGTAAGAGCTATTTTACCAAAAATGAGAGTGATGGAGGGCTGCATCAGATGACCTGGCCTCCACAATCGAGATGGTTTGAGATGAGTCGGACCGCAGAGTGAAGGAAAAGCAGCCAACAAGTGCTCCGCACATGTCCTTCGAGACTGTTGGAAAAGCATTCCAGGTGAAGCTGGTTGAGAGAATGCCAAGAGTGTGCATAGCTGTCATCAAGGTGAAGGGTGGCTATTGGAAGAATCTCAAATGTCAATAATATTTTGATTTGTTTAACCGTTTTTTGGTTACTACATGATTCCATATGTGTTATTTCACAGTTTTGATGTCTTCCCTATTATTCTACAATGTATAAAATAGTAAAAAATTAAGAAAAACCCTTGAATGAGTAGGTGTTCTATACCCTCAAGGTTCATCGGGAAATCCTGAAGGAAGGTCAGGGGTTGCATCTCTTTGACTTGCTTCAGGGTATCACTCATCTTTGGGGACAGGTTGGACGTGATGTAGTGCACGTCCACCTAAGAAACATACAAAGAATATGATTTAGTACACCAAAATAAGTAATGTAATCACAACATAGATTCAGAAGTTGGCCATAACATATTGACATCGCCAATTACGAAGAGACTGGGACAGTGTTCCGGGTTCTTCTCCATGACATCAACAAGATGGTACACCTGTAAGCCTTTTCACAGCTGCTCCAACAGATTTTGGCAGAAATTAAAAGCCGATAAATAAAAATGTAGCAGGCCAAATTGTTGGGGGAAGAGGCTGTCTATCATAACCTACACCCCGAATTCAGCTTCAGCACCATTCTCTCAAGCCTTGCACGCATGTGCTCCTGCTGCTGAGGAGAGAGCAACAGAGGAGCCTTGGCCTAGGCTACTGTTGATTCCTAAAATGGAGGCCTTTTTCTTTGAAGTAAAACAAAAGTTAGTGGAAAAACAGTATGCCTATAATGAAGAGCCTACGTTTTAAAATTGTTGTGGACTGTAACGACGGGTGAGTGAAATGAGTGAGGAGTCAGATGCAGAGAGCGAAATGAACGGGAAAACGCTTTAATGTCCTTCAAATCGTAACGGGTCCAAAACATGGGTGAATGCCCAAAACACTGGCGCTAAACCAACCCAAAACTTAGACGCACACTGGACAGCGAAAAACCCCAAACCAAAACACGATACATCACCAAACGTAACAACCAACAAGCCCGCACAAACATCAGCGGGCAAAACTAACTTAAATAACACCCATCCCAAAACCCCAACAAGGTACAGCTGAAAACAATTAGACAAAAACAAACGAAAAGGAAAAAGGAATCGGTGGCAGCTAATAGACCGGCTACGACGACCTCCGAGCGCCACCCGAGGAAGGGGAGCCACCTTCGGTGGTATTCGTGACATGGACTAAGATGAGAAGAATGCAGGGGACTGTGCAACTCCTTATTCATGTAGCATACAATTTTGGAACATATTTAATTCATCATTATTATTATTACTGTATATAATTTTATTGTTGTAAGCCTGTTTATTAATCCAAAACTTCTTTAAATATGCAAAACCTGTTTTGTTTAAACCTGTTAGATGCAGGTTCCCTAAACAGGGGACCTTACGTGGTTCTGGTAGTGTTTCTGATTTACATTTTTGTTTATAAATCAAGCTGTGGGCCCCGTAAATCGAAATTCATTGAGCGAAAGTTCCCACGGACACAGTTGTCATGTATTGTATTGTCATGTCTTGTCCCTGTGCTTTCTCTTCTCTTCATTTCCCCCTGCTGGTCGTATTAGGTTTCTTTCTCTCTCTTTATCCCTCTCTCTCTCTATCGTTCCGTTCCTGCTTCCAGCTGTTCCTCATTCTCCTAACGACCTCGTTTACTCTTTCACACCTGTCCTCTATTTTGCCCTCTGATTAAGTCTCTATTTCTCTCTCTGTTTCTGCTTCTGTCCTTGTCGGATTCTTGTTTGCGTTGCCTTTGTTCCGTCCTGTTGTATTCTGCCTCGTCATCAGATACTGCGTGTGAGCAGGTGTCTCTATCAGCTACGGCCCGCGCCTACCCGAAGGGACCTGCAGTCTGTTGCCACTAGCCCTGCAACTCTCCTCAACAACTAGAAGGGGGACTCTCCTGTTAAAACTAGAGGATTTGTGTTTTCCCTGTTTGGACTTCCCCTGTAATGATTGAGGATTTATGTTTTCCCTGTTTGGACATTAAAAGACTCTGTTTCTGTTATATCGCTTTTGGGTCCTCACTCACCTGCATAACAGAAGAATCCGACCAAGAATGGACCCAGCGATTTCGGATTCTATCTACTCAGCCGTCGAGTTCCAGGGAGCGATGCTAGGCAGACACGAACAGGAATTGTCTGCTGCTCGACATGCCGTTGAGACCCTGGCCGCCCAAGTCTCCGGCCTCTCGGAGGATATTCACAATCTCCGCCTCGATCCACCGGTTACCTCCTGGGCTTCCGGGTCTCCGGAGCCCAGAATTAATAACCCACCGTGTTACTCTGGGGAGCCCACTGAATGTCGCTCGTTCCTTACCCAGTGTGATATTGTGTTCTCTCTCCAGCCCAACACGTACTCCAGGGGTACTGCTCGTATCACCTACGTCATATCTCTCCTTACTGGACGGGCTCGTGAGTGGGGCACGGCAATCTGGGAGGCAAGGGCTGAGTGTACTAACCAGTATCAGAACTTTAAGGAGGAGATGATACGGGTTTTTGATCGTTCTGTTTTTGGGAAAGAAGCTTCCTGGGCCCTGTCTTCCCTATGTCAAGGTAATCGATCCATAACGGATTACTCTATAGAGTTTCGCACTCTTGCTGCCTCCAGTGACTGGAACGAGCCGGCGTTGCTCACTCGTTTTCTGGAGGGTCTCCACGCTGAGGTAAAGGATGAGATTCTCTCCCGGGAGGTTCCTTCCAGCGTGGATTCTTTGATTGAACTCGCTATTCGCATAGAAC
The DNA here is from genome assembly GCF_021184085.1 of Oncorhynchus gorbuscha. Classification (NCBI taxonomy): domain Eukaryota; kingdom Metazoa; phylum Chordata; class Actinopteri; order Salmoniformes; family Salmonidae; genus Oncorhynchus; species Oncorhynchus gorbuscha. The sequence continues at coordinate 38,931,840 of NC_060189.1, read as the reverse complement.
GACGGGTAGATCTTCGTCACCGAGCTCATGGAAGAGAGCTCGCGTTAACAGTGTCCCCCCTCTCCGCATCTCTACCATCTCCCCCCACTGGCTGAGGTGTTGAGCCCATGCAGCTGGGGGGTATTCACATCTCGACTAAGGAGAGGGAACGGAGAATCACCAACCGCCTCTGTCTCTATTGCGGTTCTGCTGGTCATTTTGTCATTTCATGTCCAGTAAAAGGCCAGAGCTCATCAGTAAGCGGAGGGCTACTGGTGAGCGCTACTACTCTGGTCTCTCCGTCAAGTTCCTGTACTACCTTGTCGGTCCATCTACGCTGGACCGGTTCGGCAGCTTCCTGCAGTGCATTAATAGACTCTGGGGCGGAGGGCTGTTTTATGGACGAAGCCTGGGCTCGGGAGCATGACATTCCTCTCAGGCAGTTAGGGGAGCCCACGGCTATGTTCGCCTTGGATGGTAGTCCTCTCCCCAGGATTCAGCGTGAAACGCTACCTTTAACCCTCACTGTCTCTGGTAATCATAGTGAAACCATTTAATAATAATAATAATAACCATTTCTTTTTTGATTTTTTGTTCACCTTTTACACCTGTTGTTTTGGGCCATCCCTGGCTAGTGTGTCATAATCCTTCTATTAATTGGTCTAGTAATTCTATCCTCTCCTGGAACGTCTCTTGTCATGTTAAGTGTTTAGTGTCTGCTATCCCTCCTGTTTCTTCTGCCCCCTCTTCACAGGAGGAGCCTGGTGATTTGACAGGGGTGCCGGAGGAATATCATGATCTGCGCACGGTCTTCAGTCGGTCCAGGGCCACCTCCCTTCCTTCTCACCGGTCGTATGATTGTTGTATTGATCTCCTTCCGGGTACCACTCCCCCCACGGGGTAGACTAGACTCTCTGTCGGCTACCGAACGTAAGGCTCTCGAAGATTATTTGTCTGTAGCTCTCGACGCCAGTACCGTGGTCCCTTCCTCCTCTCCCGCCGAAGCGGGGTTCTTTTTTGTTAAGGAAGAGGACGGGACCCTGCGCCCCTGCGTGGATTATCGAGGGGCTGAATGACATAACGGTTAAGAATCGTTATCCGCTTCCCCTTATGTCTTCAGTTTTCGAGATTCTGCAGGGAGCCAGGTTCTTTACTAAGTTGGACCTTCGTAACGCTTACCATCTCGTGCGCATCAGGGAGGGGGACGAGTGAAAACGGCGTTTAACACTCCGTTAGGGCATTTTGAATACCGGGTTCTGCCGTTCGGTCTCGCTAATGCTCCAGCTGTCTTTCAGGCATTAGTGAATGATGTACTGAGTGACATGCTGAACATCTTTGTTTTCGTTTACCTTGACGATATCCTGATTTTTTCACCGTCACTCCAGATTCATGTTCAGCACGTTCGACGTGTCCTCCAGCGCCTTTTAGAGAATTGTGTTTATGTGAAGGCTGAGAAGTGCGCTTTTCATGTCTCCTCCGTCACATTTCTCGGTTCTGTTATTTCCGCTGAAGGCATTCAGATGGATCCCGCTAGGGTCCATGCTGTCAGCGATTGGCCAGTCCCTAAGTCACGTGTCGAACTGCAGCGCTTTCTCGGTTTCGCGAATTTCTATCGGCGTTTCATTCGTAATTTCGGTCAAGTGGCAGCTCCTCTCACAGCCCTTACTTCTGTCAAGACGTGCTTTAAGTGGTTCGTTTCCGCCCAGGGAGCTTTTGATCTCCTCAATAAACATTTTACATCCGCTCCTATCCTTGTTACACCTGACGTCGCTAAACAGTTCATTATCGAGGTTGACGCGTCAGAGGTGGGCATGGGAGCCATTCTGTCCCAGCGCTCCCATTCTGACGATAAGGTCCACCCTTGCGCGTATTTTTCTCATCGCCTGTCGCCGTCGGAACATAACTATGATGTGGCAAACCGCGAACTGCTCGCCATCCGCTTAGCCCTAGGCAAATGGCGACAGTGGTTGGAGGGGGCGACTGTTCCTTTTGTCGTTTGGACTGACCATAAGAACCTTGAGTACATCCGTTCTGCCAAACGACTTAATGCGCGTCAGGCTCGTTGGGCGCTGTATTTCGCTCGTTTCGAGTTCGTTATTTCTTATCGTCCGGGCTCAAGGAACACCAAGCCTGATGCTTTATCCCGTCTCTTCAGTTCTTCAGTAGCCTCCACCGACCCCGAGGGGAGATTCCCTGAGGGGCGTGTTGTCGGGTTGACAGTCTGGGGAATTGAGAGGCAGGTAAAGCAAGCACTCACTCACACTCCGTCTCCGCGCGCTTGTCCTAGGAACCTTCTTTTCGTTCCCGTTCCTACTCGTCTGGCCGTTCTTCAGTGGGCTCACTCTGCCAAGTTAGCCGGCCACCTCGGCGTTCGGGGTACGCTTGCTTCTATTCGCCAGCGTTTTTGGTGGCCCACTCAGGAGCGTGACACGCGTCGTTTCGTGGCTGCTTGTTCGGACTGCGCGCAGACTAAGTCCGGTAACTCTCTTCCTGCTTCTGCTCCTGGCCTTGCTGTGTCTAAGTCTGTCCCCAGCCACCACATCTCTCCTGGTCCTGCTCCTGGCCTTGCTGTGTCTCAGTCTGTCCCCAGCCACCGCATCTCTCCTGCCCTTGCTGTGTCTCAGTCTGTCCCCTGCCACCGCATCTTTCCTGCCCTTGCTGTGTCTCAGTCTGTCCCCAGCCACCGCATCTCTCCTGGTCCTGCTCCTGGCCTTGCTGTGTCTCAGTCTGTCCCCTGCCACCGCATCTTTCCTGCCCTTGCTGTGTCTCAGTCTGTCCCTAGTTGTTACTCTCCTGGCCTGTTTGGTCCTGATTGCTCAAACTCTTACAGTTCTCTACCCGTGTCTCATTTTTATAATAATAATTGCACTAAGATTCCCTCTTCACCGTTTCCCGGTACGGTCCTAAGGAGAGGAGTTGGGTTCCATCTCGGGACGTGCTGGACCGTTCGCTGATCGATGATTTCCTCCGTTGCCGCCAGGTTTCCTCCTCGAGTGCGCCAGGAGGCGCTCGGTGAGTGGGGGGGTACTGTCATGTATTGTATTGTCATGTCTTGTCCCTGTGCTTTCTCTTCTCTTCGTTTCCCCCTGCTGGTCGTATTAGGTTTCTTTCTCTCTCTTTATCCCTCTCGCTCTCTATCGTTCCGTTCCTGCTTCCAGCTGTTCCTCATTCTCCTAACGACCTTGTTTACTCTTTCACACCTGTCCCCTATTTTGCCCTCTGATTAAGTCTCTATTTCTCTCTCTGTTTCTGCTTCTGTCCTTGTCGGATTCTTGTTTGCGTTGCCTTTGTTCCGTCCTGTTGTATTCTGCCTCGTCATCAGATACTGCGTGTGAGCAGGTGTCTCTATCCGCTACGGCCCGCGCCTACCCAAAGGGACCTGCAGTCTGTTGCCACTAGCCCTGCAACTCTCCTCAACAACTAGAAGGGGGACTCTCCTGTTAAACTAGAGGATTTGTGTTTGCCCTGTTTGGACTTCCCCTGTAATGATTGAGGATTTATGTTTTCCCTGTTTGGACATTAAAAGACTCTGTTTCTGTTATATCACTTTTGGGTCCTCACTCACCTGCATAACAACAGTAGTATTATTTTCTGAGCCTGTGTGACATACAGTGGGATGTGAAATCTGAAACCACTTGAAGCTGGGATGTCCCTCCTACCATTTCATTCGCTCTTCCAACTCTCCATCAACTCCTGACTGAACCCTACATCACAGTTACTAACAAAGCATGTGCTGCAATTATTACATCATAGAGCAGCAGGAGAGAGTGGTTTCATCACGGAAGCACATTCAGAGATGGATTTATAGCTATTCATCTAAAATATTTTCTAAAATATTTAAATAAACAAACACTTTCTGTTTCTCATAGATGGACAGAATTAATATGAGAAAAAGGCAAGTTCCTAGTGAGATCAGCAAACCAAGCTAAAGCTCTGTGAGACTTTCATAGCAGTGGGGGCAGATATTTTGATCAAGAGAGACCGTTAGAAAATATGCACATTTTCTCTAACCCTATACATACAAATATTTACATTTATTTACATTTAAGTCATTTAGCAGACGCTCTTATCCAGAGCGACTTACAATATGTATTTATATGTATTTAAATATGTATTTTACAGTTATAAAGAAGGTGAAATCTTATAGTTAGTCAATTTATAATTCATTATGTTATATTTAGAAAGCATATAAGTAATTTCAAACATTATTCATACAGTTTTGTTGAATAGGAAATACATCATAAAATACTTCATATTTTTATCAGTAAGGTGAGATTTGAACCTTTCTTTTAAGCATGCCACATTTCTAGTTATTGGTTATGGCCCTCTCATGATAAATAATTACTTTCGGGGATTACGTAGCTTACATTTTCCATTACATTTAATTATATTGCACTGACTAAATTAAATTCGGTCCGTCTTTTTAACTGTGTGCTCCGTATTTAGTTAAGATAGATTATAAGTAGGTCTGTTGTAAAATAAATAACATCAGTCTATTTCTGTCATTTGTTGGGTATGGTAGGCACTTATTTTTGTTTGTAATTACAGCAACATGGCCTATTCAAAACTTTTGTGAAGATTTAAACTAGTTCGCAAGTGTTTTGTTTAATTCTGCTGAGACATTTTCTTTGGCCAATTTTTACACATATTGTTGCTGCAATATAATAGCCTGCTCAAATTTTCCCTATGGCTTGACATAAAGAAATGCATGTCGGTATTGTCAGTATTTATCTCTCTCTATGTAGCTAGGCATAATCTTCTCTTCCTTTATATAGCCTGTATATATTTTTTAAAATATTAATATCTCAGCCTATAGGCCTATGCATTTATGTAATCAAAACAACCACATAAAGGATTCAGAATTCATAAAGGTCATGTTATCCAATATTTCATTATTGGATAAAAAAAACGTGCCATTTTAAGCGCAATATTTTGTCACAAAAAGATGCTCGACTATGCATATAATTGACAGCTTTGGAAAGAAAACACTCTGACGTTTCCAAAACTGCAAAGATATTATCTGTGAGTGCCCCAGAACTGATGCTACAGGCGAAACCAAGATGAAACTTCAAACAGGAAATGAGCAGGATTTTTGAGGCTCTGTTTTTCATTGTCTGCTTATATGCCTGTGAAAGCGCCAGGAATGAGCCTGCCCTTTCTATCGTTTCTCCAAGTTGTCTGCAGCATTGTGACGTATTTGTAGGCATATCATTGGAAGATTGGCCATAAGAGACTACATTTACCAGGTGTCCGCCCGGTGTCCTTTGTTGAAATTGCTGCGCAATCTCCAAGCTGCTCGTATTCATCCATGTGATTGAGACAGAGAGGAGAATTCCAGGAATGATATATCATGAAGAGATATGTAAAAAACACCTTGAGGATTGATTCTAAACAATGTTTACCATGTTTCAGTCGATATTATGGAGTTAATGTGGAAAAAAGTTTGGCGTTTTGATGAATGAATTTTCGGGGTTTTTTGGTAGCCAAACATGACGCAGAAAACAGACCGATTTCTCCTGCACAAATAATCTTTCAGGAAGAACTGAACATTTGCTATCTAACTGAGAGTCTCCTCATTGAAAACATCCGAAGTTCTTCAAAGGTAAATTATTTTATTTGACTGGTTTTCTGGTTTTTGTGAAAATGTTGCCTGCTGAATGCTAACACTAAATGCTAATGCTAGCTATCAATAGCTATCAATACTGTTACACAAATGCTTGTTTTGCAATGGTTGAGAAGCATATTTTTGAAAATCTGAGATGACAGTGTTGTTAACAAAAGGCTAAGCTTGAGAGCTAGCATATTGATTTCATTTCATTTGCGATTTTTATGAATAGTTAATGTTGTGTTATGCTAATGAGCTTGCGGATAGATTTACACAATCCTGGTTGCAGGTTTTTTTCTTAGCTAAACGTGACGCACAAAATGGAACGATTTCTCCTAAACAAATAATCTTTCAGGAAAAACTGAACATTTGCTATCTAACTGAGAGTCTCCTCATTGAAAACATCAGAAGTTCTTCAAAGATAAATGATTTTATTTGAATGGTTTTCTGTTTTTTGTGAAAATGTTGCCTGCTGAATGCTAATGATAAATGCTATGCTAACTATCAATGCTGTTACACAAATGCTTGTTTTGCTATGGTTGAGAAACATATTTTTGAAAATCTGAGATGACAGTGTTGTTAACAAAAGGCTAAGCTTGAGAGCTAGCATATTTATTTCATTTCATTTGCGATTTTCATGAATAGTTAACGTTGCGTTATGGTAATGAGCTTTTGAGGCTGTATTCACTATCCCGGATCCGGGATGGCTCGACGCAAGAAGTTAAATGACTTATATTATCTCATAGAACAAAACTTATAAGGTCTCCTAAGCCTGTGTTAACCTCAGACCTTATTTATCCCAAAACCCAATTTTTTCGCCATTAATTTCCCTCATAGGAATGGCTGAATGAACCAGAGGTAAGGAAAGAGCAATTTGTCAGCAAGAATGTTGCTAGGACCGTCTGGGCGTGGTCTGAGGGGGAGGGGAAAACTGAAAACTAGCTGTTATTGGCAGAGAGCATTGGAACTCTTTAACTTATTGGACATGTGCTAGGAGATGTTGTACCCACTGACTATTAAAACCTTCCCTAACCAGAAACCGTGGATTGATGGTAGCATTTGCGCAACATTGAAAGAATGTACCATCGCATTTCATCATGGCAAAGCGACAGGAAAAATGGCCGAACACAAACAGTAAGGCAATCACACAAGCAAAGCATCAGTGTAGATACAAAGTGGAGACGCAATTCAACGGATCAAACGGATAACAAAAAGAAAATCAGACCTGACGACATCGACGTCTTGCTCCCAGACAAACTTAACCACTTCTTTGCGCGCCTTGAGGACAATGCAGTGTCACCGACACGGCCCACTACCAAAGAAAGTGGGCTCTCGTTCTCCGTGGCCGACGTGAGTAAAACATTTAAACATGTTAACCTTGGCAAGGCTGCCGGCCCAGCCGCGTCCGCAGAGCATGCGCAGACTAGCTGGCTGGTGTGTTTACGGACATAATCAATCAATCCCTATCCCGGTCTGCTGTCCTCACATGCTTCAAGTTGGCCACCATTGTTCCTGTTCCCAAGAAAGCTAAAGTAACAGAATTAAATGACTATCACCCCATTAGCACTCACTTCTGTCATCATGAAGTGCTTTGAGAGACTAGTCAAGGATCATATCACCTCCACCCTACCTGTCACCCTAAACCCACCCCAATTTGCTGACCGTCCCAATAGTTCCACAGACGATGTAATTGCCATCACACTGCACACTGCCCTATCCCATCTGGACAAGAGGAATACCTATGTAAGAATGCTGTTCATTGACTACAGCTCAGCATTCAACACCATAGTATCCTCCAAACTCATCAATTAAGCTTGAGACCCTGGGTCTTGACACCGCACTGTGCAACTGGGTCCTGGACTTCTTGACGGGCCGCCTCCAGGTGGTAAAGGTAGGAAACAACATCTCCACATCTCCACAATTGGGATCTTCAACACTGGGGCCCCACAAGGGTGTGTTCTCAGCCCTCTCCTGTACACCCTGTTCACCCACGACTATGTGGCCATGCACGCCTCCAACTTAACCACTTGCTCCTACCTGGCACGCAAGCGTCCCATCTAGACATCTGGAAATGCAAATGCGCTACGCTAAATGATAATAGCACTCGTTAAAACTCAAACGTTCATTAAAATACACATGCAGGGTATTGAATTAAAGCTACACTCGTTGTGAATCCAGGCAACAAGTCAAATTTTTAAAATGCTTTTCGGCGAAAGCATGAGAAGCTATTATCTGATAGCATGTAACACCCCAAAAGACCCGCAGGGGACGTAAACAAAATAATTAGCATAGTCGGCGCTACACAAGACGCACAAATAAAATATAAAACATTCATTACCTTTGACCATCTTCTTTGTTGGCACTCCTAGATGTCCCATAATCACTATTGGGTCTTTTTTTCGATTAAATCGGTCCATATATAGCCTAGATATCGATCTATGAAGACTGTGTGATCAACGGAAAAAAATAGCGTCTTATAACGTAACGTCATTTTTTTTATTAAAAAAGTTGACGATAAACTTTCACAAAACACTTCGAAATACTTTTGTAATGCAACTTTAGGTATTAGTAAACGTTAATAAGCGATCAAATTGATCATGAGGCGATGTGTATTCTATAGCTGTACTTCTGGAAATAATGTCTGGGTAAATCTCAACCAAAATATCCGGTCGGAGACCTGAAGAAATGGGCTGTCTCTTCTTCGTTTGACCAAGAAACAAAGCCTAGGCAAATGACAAGACTGTTGACATCGTGTGGAAGCTGTAGGAATTGCAATCTCGGCTCCAGGTCATTTGCTTTCCCATAGACAATACATGCAAGTGGCGTATTGATATATTTTCCAATTTTCATTGATCAGATTTTCCTGCGCTTTTCGATGAAACGCACGTTCTGTTATAGTCACAGCCGTGATTTAACCAGTTTTATAAACATCTGAGTGTTTTCTATCCACACATACTAATCATATGCATATACTATATTCCTGGCATGAGAAGCAGGGCGCTGAAATGTTGCTCGATTTTTAACAGAATGTTCGAAAATGTAGAGGGTCGACTGTTCAGGATACCACGGTTTACTGCCCCTTCTGGAGGATTTGGGTACCCATATAAAACAGGATACATTTTTTTCAAAAGTTGCTAATATTTGCATATTAAAAATATTATCGAATAGAAAACACTCTAACAATTCTAAATCTGTTTAAATTTTGTCTCTATGTAAAACAGAAGTGTCAGGGCATGCATTCTCCCAAAATCTTTCTTGTAATGGAAAAAGTTGCCTCTGCTTTGACGTCATATTTAATGCCCTTCCCAAAAGGCTACCGCTCTGGGAACAGTTTCTACGTGTTCAGCGTGAAGGCTGCCTTCTATGGGGCTTGTCAGTGTGTGAATCGTGCGCTCACGAGACGTTGAGCGTGCCGAAAGGTCTCGGTCACGCCAAAACAAAAGTGCCCTGAAAGCGCGCTCTGTAGATTTTCTCTCTTTCCCTCAGGATCGATTAAAAGACGTGTGTGTTTCGCTTAGTCCTCACAATTGCTGTAGACCTTTATAACATGTTAAAGCTTAATTATGAACATAGTTTGACAAGTTTACTCAACATATTATATATACTTTCGAAGTTTTGGTGCGCAACCACTTCAATTTTGACTACATTTTTACCAAAATCAGGTTATTTTGAGAACCGAAAGATGCAGACTTGAAAACTGAACGCTAATTTGGTGAGTATAATCCCTTACAGGTCGTTTGATGGAAGAACAACAAAGGTAAGGGAATATTTAATGTATTAATTTTGGGTTTCTGTCGACTCCAAGATAGAGGAGTCATTATGCTACTGTGGGAGCGCCGACTCCATATTATAGTCTAGTGAACGCAAAATGTAACGTTAAAATTAAATGTAACAATGCAATTGCATTTAGAAGAAGTGTATCTTGCTATACATATGTAAAACATGCATATTTAGTCAAAGTTTATGATGTGTATTCCTTGTTAGCTGACGTTATCTGCCGGGGCTATCGTCATTTCTCAGGACATTTGGGTAGCATTTTTTTGAACGATGCATCATTGTAAACAGAGATTTATGGATATATATAGCATATTATTGAAAAAAATGAATGTACTGTGTAACATGTTATATTACTGTCATCTGATGAAGATTTCAAAAGGTTAGTGAAATGATTTTTCTTTTAATCCTGCGTTTGTTGATTGCATATTTTTTCCTACTTGGCTATGCTAATGAGCTATGTCTGCGGTGGTGGTTTGACATAAATATGTGCTATGTTTTCGCCGTAAAACATTTTAGAAATCTGACTTGCTGGCTAGATAAACAACTTGTTTATCTTTCATTTGAGCTATTTTACTTGTTAATGTGTGGAGGTTAAATATTTTTAGGAATATTTTTGCGCATTGTGCATTATGGTAATGACCTTGAGCTGTAGTCACCCTACCAGCAGAGGAATAAAACTCCCTAAAAGGTTAAGAGGTTAATCATCAAGTTTGAGGACGACACTACAGTGGAAGCCTTGATTACCAACAACGACGAGACAACCTACAGGGAGGAGGTGAGTGCCCTCGGAGTGTGGTGTCAGCAAAACAAAAGAGATGATCGTGGACTTCAGGAAACAGCAAAGGGAGCACCCCCCTATCCATATTGACAGGACAGCAGGGGAGAAGGTGGTAAGTTTTAAGTTCCTCGTTGTACATATCACCGACAAACTGAAATGGTCCACGCACACAGACACAGTGGTGAAGAAGGCGCAACAGCACATCTTCAATCTCAGGAGGCTGAAAAAAATGTTGCTTGTCACCAAAAACCCTCACTAACTTTTACAGGTGCACAATTAAGAGAATCCTGTCAGGTTGAATCACCGCCTTGGTACGGCAACTGCACTGGCCACAACCGCAGGGCTCTCCAGAGGGTGATGCGGTCTGTACAACGCATCACAGAGGGAAAACTACCTGCCCTCCAGGACACCTACAACACCCAACGTCACAGGAAGGTGCAAAAGATAATGAAGGACAATAACCACCCGAGCCACTACCTGTTCACCCCGCTTCCATCCAGAAGGTGAGGTCAAACAGCCACCACTAGCACAGAGACGCGGCTACCTACCTACAGACTTGATATCATTGGCCACTTTAATAAATGTAACACTAGTCACTTTAGTAATGCCACTTTAAGAATGTTTACATATCTCGCATTACTCATGTCATATGCATATTCTGTATACTGTATCCTTCACTATCTATTCTTTATCTGTTGCATCATAGCTGCGCTGTCACTGCTCATCCATGTATTTTATACTTATATTCTCATCCCATTCCTTCCTTTTGTTGTGGAATTGCTAGATGTTAGATACTACTGCACTGTCAGATTTAGGAGCATAAACATTTCGCTACACTCGCAATAACATCTTCTAACCATGTGTATGTGACCAATAACATTTGATTTGATTTGAGCGAGGGAGGGAGGGAGGGAGAGAATATGGCAAGGAGGGGGGATGGCAAGAAAGAAGCAGGGTGTGAACGAGGGAGGACAAGAGAGGAAGAGAGGGAAGGTTTACAGAGGATGTTTCAGGAAGTAGTGAAGGCCGTATTCCCTCTTCATCCACTGTTCTGTAATTAAGGTGTCACTGTGACATTTCAATAAATATGTGATGAGGTCAGACTCTTCTGCAGACAGAGAGAGAGGTGGGGCGTGAGGGAGGTAGGTAGAAAGAGAGATAAAGAAGAAGAGACAGGTAGAGGGAAAGGAAATATAGGTCGTATTAAAATATAGAGAAAGCTATAGATTACCTGGAAGGAGAGAGGAACTGAAAGAAAATCATAATGAGAAGTTTAAATGTTTGGTTTATGAAGAGACAAAGAAGACCGTGAGAGAGACAACCAAGGCCAACAGGTGATAAGACTTCACGAAAAGACTGTAAATAGAGAAACAAGGACACTTCCTTAATTCCACATTAACTAACAAGAGAACAAGCCTGCCTATCCACCTTTTTCAGAATTCCTTGCCTACCTTTACGGAAAAAAACACATGCATTTCAAATGTGAACACGTGTGATCTCGTATCATCTCGTGATCATGTGATTTATTGTGAAATTAACGTAAAAGCATGTGAAGCATCATGTGACAATATGTGAGCGCATGTGAGAGCATGAGCTCATATGAAATAAATGTGACAACATGGGGATGCAAAATTGTGAAAACCCAGGTGTCAAATGTCATTTAGAATATTTTACTTTGAAAGGCATTTGAAAGGCACATTAATCCAATTTAAACATTCATGGTCCCCTGCAGGTTTTGTCTAGTTCCCAGTTTGTTTCAGGGACGTCCCCAAGGACATTTTAGGAGGTTCTTCGAACATTGTGCCATGGAGGTTGTCTAGTCAGTGAAAATATGGTAAATCTACAAATAGTTACTGTATTTTTAAGGCTAAATTCCGGTGTTAAATGGAGAATATGCTGCTGTATGCTTATTACTTGGGACTCAACCTCACTTCGGATTTGAAATCACATGCTAGCTACCTGAAGTTCCTGCTGCAACACCAGGTCTGTGGCCATGATGCAGATTGGCAAGAATACATTTCTGCACTTCGCCTAAAGTTGCAGTAAAAATAAAGTAAATATATTCAACAATTTAAAGGTGTTATTTCTATCAAATGCTGTATTCTGATTTCAAATACTGTAAAATCTCATACTGTGATCACAATTGGGAACCTGAAATGGTGTGGTCATATATATGTACAGTATATTTGTGCCAACTGCCAGTGGAAGACTTGTAGCAGTTTAAGTGTTTGAAGTAGAGCACCTCCTTTAACACTGTCTGTTTTGCAAACTATGTAAGTGGATGAGTCAGTAATGAGTTGTTGTGAAGCGGTTATTTTGCAATTTCTAGTAAATGAATGGTAACTTGTTGCCAGAAGTTACTGTGAATTAGTCATTTCTTAACAAGAAACTACTTGTCAGTAGTGATGAGGAAATGAAGCTTCCTGAAGCATTGAGGCTTTCCAGGCAATTGTGTAAAAAATAGTCAATACTCTGAGTTTCGTCATCCGTTCACAATGCACATTAATGACATCTGCTGGTCAGCAATAAAAAGCAACGTATGATTATCAAATTTATGTTTTTTTCCCTTTATTGACTTTATTAAAACTCTGTGGAGTAGTGGTTAATTGTTGGCTAGCCAGGTTCACAGGTTCACATCTTGATATTAGTTCCCTTTTTTGCATTCAAGTTTACTATTTTTCTAAAACATAATCTATGGCATTATTTAGGATGATAGAAACAAACTTATACTGTACTAAATCAAACAAATTATTTGAACAACAGTGCAGAAAGTGTTTTCACATAACACTATTTTCAAAATAGTGCGCCTTCAACAGGATTCGACCTCACCCTCACGTCCCTGAATGTGCCAAAATCGGCAACTCTACCTGCTAAGCTACCAATCTGGTGTAACTGCATGTACAAAGCCTAACTAGATGTATAAGTACAGCATCCGGTAGAGGTCGGGGTTTGAAAGCGGCTTAATCGAAGCAAGCACCGGAACTATGGCAAAATCAGTGGCATCTCGTATTTTGCAACAGATGGTTTGAAAAAGCATGTGATCAAACGAAGCTTCGGACATCATTGCTGACGTACTTCTGATAAAGTACACTGCTTGAAAGTCAGCTGCTTAGCGATTTCGACACATGCCTCAGAGCTCCAGTATCAAATGTAAACATCACTACTTGTCAGTATGTTATTATAAAAGTCACAATAATTTACCAGAAAATGTTTCCAGTTACCTACAGGACACTAGCTGCTACTAGAAATCTTCCCAGTAACCTATTGTACCTTCACTGACCATTCTGTTGACAAAATGCACGTCACTTGCTCATTGGCAGCATACTGTAACAGTGGCAGCCTATCAGAAGATTGCAGGTGTGGATTATTCAAGGCGTGGCTTCAGCTAGCTCTTTTTGGTCTCCCATGAGAAAGAATGTCATACCAGTTAATTTGGTCTGTTCATTCAGATCAAGATTATACACCTGTCAATTCTGAAGCATAGTTTAAAAGGTTGATAAAAATGGATGTGAATCACCATATTATATGTAATTTACACGTAGTTACCATGTAACTTTAGTGACAGTTGACAGTATATTATTGAAAATTAAACATTAACTTCCTGCTTAACAGGTGCTTAACAGCACCTTCTTTAACAGGTAAGCTACTGGAAAACACAAAGTAAGATCTTTTAACAGTACAGCTCTTACCTGTCAAATAAGGTGCTAAAATGTAATTAACATAATCATAAAACCACCTCAACTGGTACAACATTTCCACAGACGGTTGGCACGACATACAGTTGAAGTCGGAAGTTTACGTACACTTAGATTGGAGTCATTAAAACTAGTTTTTCAACCACTCCACAAATGTCTTGTTAATTAACAAACTATAGTCGGTTAGGACATATACTTTGCGCATGACACAATACATTTTTCCAACAATTGTTTACAGACAGATTATTTCACTTATAATGCACTATAATTCCAGTGGGTCAGAAGTTAACATACACAAAGTTGACTGTGCCATAAAACAGCTTGGAAAATTCAAGAAACTTATGTCATGACTTTAGAAGCTTCTGATAGGCTAATTGACATGATTTGAGTTAATTGGAGTTGTACCTGTGGATGTATTTCAAGACCTACCTTCAAACATGCTTGACATCATGGGAAAACTAAAAGAAATCAGCCAAGACCTCAGAAAAAAATTGTAGACCTCCACAAGTCTGGTCCATCTTTGGGAGCAATTTCCGAATGCCTGAAGGTACCACATTCATCTGTACAAACAATAGTGCGCAAGTATAAACACCATGGGACCATGCAGCCGTCATACTGCTCAGGAAGGAGACGCGTTCTGTCTCCTAGAGATGAACGTTCTTTGGTGCGAAAAGTGCAAATCAATCCCAGAACAACAGCAGACATTGTGAAGATGCTGGAGGAAACAGGTACAAACGTATCTATATCCACAGTAAAACGAGTCCTATATAAACATAACCTGAAAGGCTGCTCGCAAGGAAGAAGCCACTGGGGACAAAGATTGTACTTTTTGGAGAAATGTCCTCTGATCTGATGAAACAAAAATAGAACTGTTTGGCCATAATGCCCATTGTTGTGTTTGGAGGGAAAAGGGGGAGGCTTTTCACCATCCCAACCGTGAAGCACGGGGTGGCAGCATCATGTTGTGGGGGTGCTTTGCTGCAGGAGGGACTGGTGCACTTCACTAAATAGATACCCTCATGAGGAAGGAAAATTATGTGGATATATTGAAGCAACATCTCAAGACATCAGTCAGGAAGTTAAAGCTTGGTTGCAAATGGGTCTTCCAAATGGACAATAACCCCAAGCATACTTCCAAAGTTGTGGCAAAATAGCTTAAGGACATCAAAGTCAAGGCATTGGAGTGGTCATCACAAAGCCCTGACCTCAATCCCATAGAAAATTTGAACTGAAAAAGCATGTGCGAGCAAGGAGGCCTTACAAACCTTACTCAGTTACACCAGCTCTGTCAGGAGGAATGGGAATTCACCCAATTTCACCCAAATTCACCCAATTTATTGTGGGAAGCTTGAGGAAGGCTACCCGAAACGTTTGACCCAAGTTAAACATTTTGAAGGCAATGCTACCAAATACTAATTGAGTGTATGTAAACTTCTGACCCACTGGGAATGTGATGAAAGAAATTAAACTGAAATAAACCATTCTCTCTACTATTATTCTGACATTTCACATTCTTAAAATAAAGTGGTGATCCTAACTGACCTAAAACAGGGATTTTTACTGGGATTAAATGTCAGGAATTTAAAGGATTTAAAGGAGTTTAAATGTATTTGGCTAAGGTGTATGTAAACTACCGACTTCAACTGTATTTTAGACCATGCCCCCAAGTATGCAAATAAACACCCGCCAGCACATTTCCGCAACCTACATTTCACATTTCAGTAATGATTGTACCTAACGGCCCTGTTACACTACAGACATCGGGTGTTGTGGGAAAGCTTCCTTTCAAATCAATGAAAGCTGCTTTACTACCTGTGTTGCACTCGCATTGCGTCATGTCCAATGGTAGCATGCAAGCTCAAGAATCGCTGAGGTAAACATTTGTACAGCTGACGCACGCGTTCATTCTACAGTATCTTGTGAATTGAAATAATGAGAAATAACGTTGATTTTGGTTGCATATGGCCTCCAGTAGACACCACTGGCTATTTTACCTAGATCTATGAAGTCAAGAACTTACTAACTAGCAGAAACTGTAGCTAGCTAGATACATTGACTACGTTCACAATGTAAACTAAAGTAACATGTGTAATTAGAGGATTGTTTAGTGGAACCACTAGCAACAATAAATAAAAAACTGGACCAAAGCTATTGAACTTACGCATAATCGATTAATATTGTACAGTGCAGTAGGGAAAAATAGAAACAATGTGTCTGTGTAGCAGGTAGAAAGTCACACTGACACGACTCTGCTGGAAAAGCAACGCAACGCTTATAGTGGAGCTGAAGTGTTATGCAGCGTTCGTAACAAAGTGGGAACTTATCATATGCGACTTGGAAAAATCCACTTGAACGGCCCATCCAACTGGTAATTACTAGTGGGAAACGCGTCTATCATCTCTCAGCTCCAAATTCTCCCACATGCTGACCAGTTAAATTTAACAATGTAATAAGCTATCTATTTTTGACATCTATGATTTGGTTAGAAGCATGATAGCTGTACTTTTAATTGCCGTTTCCTAATGATTTCAAAGCACGTGAATGCATCCAACTGGTATTTACGACACAACTGGTAAATTCCCACCTCCCACATGGTAATGAACGCAGCTTTATATTTAGTATATGGATTAGAAAAATGTACCATTATACTAGATTATCTGCACATTCACCTTAAAAGTCCCTATGTGTACACTTCCATAATGCACTCGAGACCAAAAGGTTGCATGGTCAAATCCCCAAAGTGTTTATCCACTTAGGGATAGTTTCTGTCAGATCTACGTGGACACCTGCATAGCAGTTGTTTTGGCAGTGTCAGAGGTGGAACTGCATTAGAGCTGTCAAATCCAAAAGCGTCTCTTGGCATTATACCTGAATGACATTGGCTGCATGGAGCTGCATTGAGAGAAACCGCATACAGCCTTGTTTACATATCATATTCCAGTGTTCCAACTTGTAATCTACACCTTGATAAGACTGATAGAAATCCGTATGATTTATTTATTGATTTTCAATTTGAATGTCATTATTTCTATATAGCAAAACTGTTCTCGTTCTGAACTTCTAACACTAGTAGAGCACGTGTGTCTTCGTGATAACCACAAGAGCAGCTGTTCACCGATTTGACAGCTCTAACGCAGTTACACCTCCGACACCGCCAAAACACCAGCTATGTGGGTGTGGGCTGTCGCATGTTTAAGCTTGATCTGATTGAATCTCGGCCTTATTGTCAAATGTCCCTGAACACTGCTACTTTGTCAGATAATCACACAATTATTGACTTGATTCCGGGCAACTTTAAGCAAAGTGCAGAAATGTATTCTTGCCAATAAATCTGTGGCCGATCTCTATCACGGCGGCAGATCTAGTGGCAAAGCAGGAAATTCAGGTTGTTGTCTTCTGAGAGGTTGTGAGTTCAAGTCCCAGGTGAAATTGCGTCCCAAGTGTGCTAACCAATGTTGAGATCAATACCATTTAAGTACCAGTAAATTCCAATAGCAAACCAAATTCCAATTTCTAGACTTCTGGTATTGAAAATAATTTAATTGTAATTGTAATTTCTGTATACTTCCTGAATAAAGGTCATTGTTGTATATTTACTGACAAAATACAGTTAAGCTGTAGAAAAGTTGTTTCCATTAAAAGTTGTTTCCACTATTTTCACCACAACGCAGTAGCCGATAACGTTTTGAGCCCCGCAAAACACCAATCTCAACATCAACAATGAAGAGGCGACTGCGGGATGCTGGCCTTCTAGGCAGAGTTGCAAAGAAAAAGCAATATCTCAGACTGGCCAATAAAAATAAAATATTATGATGGGCAAAAGAACACAGACACTGGACAGAGGAACTCTGCCTAGAAGGCCAGCCTTCCGGAGTCACCTCTTCACTGTTGACGTTGAGACTGGTGTTTTGCGGGTACTATTTAATGAAGCTGCCAGTTGAGGACTTGTGAGGCATCGGTTTCTCAAACTAGACACTCTAGTGTACTTGTCCTCTTGCTCAGTTGTGCATCGGGGACTCCCACTCCTCTTTCTATTCTGGTTAGAGACAGTTTGCGCTGTTCTGTGAAGGGAGTAGTACACAGCGTTGTACGAGATCTTCAGTTTCTTGGCAATTTCTCACATGGAATAGCCTTCATTTCGCAGAACAAGAATAGACTGACGAGTTTTAGAAGAAAGGTCTTTGTTTCTGGCTATTTTGAGCCTGTAATCAAACCCAACAAATGCTGATGCTCCAGATACTCAACTAGTCTAAAGAAGGACAGTTTTATTGCTTCTTTAATCAGGACAACAGTTTTCAGCTGTGCTAACATAATTGCAAAAGGGTTTTCTAATAATCAATTAGCCTTTGAAAATGATAAACTTGGAACTCAGGAGTGATGGTTGCTGATAATGGGCCTCAGTTCACCTATGTAGATATTCCATTTAAAAATCATCCGTTTCCAGCTAGAATAGTAATTTTCAACATTAATAATGTCTACCCTGTATTTCAGAAAAATGTTATGTTATTTTAATGGACAAAAAATGTGCTTCTCTTTCAAAAACAAGGACATTTCTAAGTGACCCCAAAATTTTTAACGGTAGTGTACATTTAAAAAGTCTAATAAATCAATTTAATTTACACCTTCACAATAAAACCATGATTTATTTTAGTCAGGTCTAAAGAAACAGATATGAATAAATTGTATTTCAGAAGAACACATTTTGGCCTACTGTATGTTATCTGGCTATGCTCCATGCCTTAGGCTGGACGCTTGTTCATTTAGCAGACAAGTTATGCTTATAAGTCCCGTGCCATTATTTTATATTATATGATTTAAAAGTGAGAAGAATATAATTGAATTTAGCTGAATAAAATAGAAAGGATCTTATTCCCATTCCGGAGTGAAGTGGATATGTTAAGCATAAAAGCGATAATTTGAAACAGGTCCTATGCTCTAGACTTAGGGTTGTTTGGCAACTTTAGTGGGGAATAATACAAACCTTAGAATGTCTTAGAAATCAAGACATGCATGGGCTGCATGGTGCCACTATAGGCTTGCGCTCTGTTCCTTGCACAGCTGTTCTCTCATCTAGTGATCATATTTTCACCCATCAGACCATTCTCAATTTAAACTTCTCTTTACTAATATGTCAAATTAGATCTGATTTAGAATGGCCCATTATCAAATGATCAGGAACAAGGGAAGCGAATGGAGGCCGCTCATTTTCCCACCTGTCTGTTTTTCAATGATGGCGGTAGGCTACTTCAGTTTTATAGCGGAGCATGTGCTTAATATGAGCAGCTGAGAAACAAATATAAGAACACTTGTTTCACTCCATGCTCTCACTGCACGACAGGTGATATTCCGCCTGAACTCTGTATGCCATGGATTCTTCAACCCTGTTCCTGCAGCTACTCAGTGCTTAATTTGGGAAACCAAGGGAAATCTGTTTGGGAACATTGATAGTAACATGTTTTCTCAATTAAACATATTTCACTAAACTGTTGAAAGCCCCTCTGCATCCTGAAAAAATAAATAAAGGAGAGGGAAGAGATTGAAACGCATATGCACTGCAAACCCCAAGGCCTTTTTAACTGAAATACTTCTAGTAAGTTGTACTCAAAGGAAATTAAAAGTCATTATAACTTAATATATTTATGTGTTACTGACACAGAACTAAAAGAGAAGTCACCAACTAAATGTTTTAAAGATATGATAACAAATGTACTTTTTTCCCAGCATGCTCTACTGCAGGTAGATTTTGGGGAGTTGTTTTTAATATCTGTGTTTTTGCATGTACTGTACATTATGTGATTGATTGGTTAAATGTTATGCTACCCAAAGATAATTTTTTTGTTGTTCTAAACTAATCCAATAATTTAACTTTTGCACCCATTACTGAATTGGTTGTTACAGTTCAAAATGGTTTAGGTAGTCTCCTCCCACTGTTTTTAGTCCTAGCAGTCATTATGAATGCAAATTGAGGGTGAATACACATTTTAGCTGTTGGATAGCCTAATGCTGGCTAGATTCCATTAGGATTTACACATCACTTTGCAAGCCAGCAAAGTTTACAGTTAGGGTTGCAAAATTCTAGTACATTTTCCAGGTTTTCAGAAATCCTGGTTGGTAGATTACTGAGAAGTTTGGACCAAGGTTTGTGGAATTTTGCAACCCTACTTGCAGGCCTGATATGTCTGTAGGCTTATGATATATGTAATGATATATGTACTGGTTGAATTATAATATTCGCCTAGGAACTCACTCATCAACTCTCTCATTAAGGACACAGGACTGAAAATGAACAAATTCAACAACCAAGTCTCTGTCACTAACAAATACAGTTATTGGTGGTAACGCTACAATTCAATCGAAAAGGCAAGACATAGTGGTAAATTATTGAAGTGGGACTTAGTGGGACAATAGAGCCGGAGTCCAGATTGCATAAAAGGAATTAACGTGACTCAACGGCCACGTGGAATTTTACTGTGGTCAGGACTCTTGACTGCCAGTCTGGTGTTAATACGGTGTCACGATCGTCGTATGGAGTAGACCAAAGTGTAGTGTGGTTAGAATACATTCTTCAAGAACACTTAAACAACAAAAACGACCGTGACCGCTATATAAACAATGTGCTAACGTGCAACATAACATAGACAATAACCCACAAAATACCCAAATAAGATGGCTGCCTAAATATGGTTTCCAATCATAGACAACGATAAACGCCTGCCTCTAATTGAGAACCAATCTAGGCAACAATAAACACCTAAGAAGGAAACAACCCCATAAATCTACAAAAACCCTAGACAGTACAAACACCCTAGATGAGAAAAAAACACACATCACCCATGTCACACCCTGACCTAACCAAAATAATAAAGAAAACAAAGAATACTAAGGTCAGGGCGTGACATACGGTCACTGCAACAGCCCCAGGTATATGTACTATAGAAAATAATGTACTTTTTACTCCATACATTTTCCCTGACACCCAAAAGTACTCATTGCATTTGAATGCTTAGCAGGACAGGAAAATTGTCAAATTCCCACACTTATCAAGAGAACATCCCTGGTCAAATCTACTGCCTCTGATCCAGCTGACTCACTAAACACATTATTTGTTTGTAAATTGGAGTGTGCCACTGGATATTTGTAAATAAAATAAAAACAAACATTTACTTTTGATACTTAAGTATATATAAAACCAAATACTTATAGACTTTTAGACGTTAACTTGAGTAATTTTCTATTAACGTATCTTTACTTTTACTCAAGTATAACAATTACATACTTTTTCCACCACTGCATTTTGTTCATCCAGACTTTTGTGACCCAACATTCTCTTTTTCCCCTCATCAAGCTGCAGGTTCATGCTGAGTGTGACAGCATCCAACTACGTTACCAGATGTTGTCTTCTCTATGCTTTGACAACGTCTGTGTGGGTGTGTCTGTGTCAGAAATGACTATGCACAGAGTGTGACAGCCATCCAACTCTGTTACCAGATGTTCATTTTGTCTACGCTGTGAAAACTTGTGTGTGGTGTGTGTGCATGTGTGCGTGCGTGTGTTTCTGACTCGTAATAACACAGTAGTAATACAGTCACCTCAGGGTTTGGGGTGAGGATGAGGGGACTAGAGGACAACGGTTTAGGAGGGGAATCGAGGGATGGAGGGGTAGTGGAGATGAGGGGTTTAGGGAAGGATGGGGGAAGAAAGGAGAGGGGACCGAGGCTGGGTGAGAAAGAGGGGAACTCCCCCTCACTCCTCCTCAAGGAGGGTGGGGGAAGACAGGAGTTTAGTTAGGTGGATGGAGGAGGAGTATTGAGAAGTGACTTCTCAGTTTCCCATGTAGGGGGCCTCTAACCCTGCTGGGAAGGCCTCTCAGGCAGGCTGGTCAGTGTGTGTGTGTTATGCGTGTGTGTGTGTGTGTGTGTGTGTGTGTGTGTGTGTGTGTGTGTGTGTGTGTGTGTGTGTGTGTGTGTGTGTGTGTGTGTGTGTGTGTGTGTGTGTGTGTGTGTGTGTGTGTGTGTGTGTGTGTGTGTGTGTGTGTGTGTGTGTGTGTGTGTGTGTGTGTGTGTGTGTGTGTGTGTGTGTGTGTGTGTGTGCGTGTGTATGGTGTGTGCGCGTGTTATGCAGGTGAATGAGGACCCAAAAGCGACTTGGCGAAAACAGAGTCTTTATTCCAGTAAAGGATATAAGCAATACTCCTGGACAATCGGAGCAGAAAACAAAACATAAAAAACCAAATTCCACTCGTAGTGACGAGGACAGACTGGAGACTCGACCATTAACTGTAGGTTGCCTAGGGAAGGCACCGACCGTAGCAGACTCAGACACCTGCTCACACGCAGCATCTGAAGGAGACAAGACACGACAGGGCGAGACAAAGACACAGCACAGCGAACATCATACAAGGATCCGACAGGACAGAAACTGCAAACAAGGGGAGAAATAGGGACTCTAATCAGAGGACAAGATAGGGAACAGGTGTGAAAAGACTAAATGAGTGAGTAGGAGAATGAGGAACAGCTGGAAGCAGGAACGGAACGATAGAGAGAGGAGAGAGAGGGAGGGAGAGAGAAAAAGGGAACGAACCTAATAAGACCAGCAGGGGGAAACGAACAGAAGGGAAAGCATAATGACAAGACAATATAAGACAAAACATGACAGCGCGTGTGTGTGTGTGTGTGTGACCTCCTTCGGAATGTTGAGATGCTATGGAAGATGGACACCTTCTCCAACCGGAAGCTACAGGAGGTCACTCGCTCGAAAAATGACTCCTATGCATTAGACCTCCTGGAGAAGAGCACCACCACCACTGAAATGGATGGCGTTCGCAGGTATGCAACCCCACTGCTACGGGTGCCCAACCATCCTCCTCTGGCAACCACGACACGGGCTGTACTCCCACTACTGCGTGGAACAGAGCGACGCCTGGTGAAGAATCCTGAGCTTGCAGAAGTTCATAACCGAGAGATTCATAACCTTATGGAGGCAGGCTACACCCATGTCTCCTTTGTCATGGCCAGGTCCAGGGTCGCACCCAAGAAGCAGTTGTCAATGCCTAGGCTGGAACTCAGTGCTGCCCTTTCCGGAGCCCAGTTGGCCTCTACCTTGCGAGCCGAGCTCACCTTGCCAATCCAAAGGATCATCTACTGGAGTGATTCGACCACTGTATTGACATGGCTCAAGTCGGAGTCCTGCAGGTATAAGGTGTTTGTCGGGACTCGCATTGCGGAAATCCAAGACCTAACAGAAGTCCAGGACTGGAGGTATGTTGATAGCATAAACAATCCTGCTGATGACATTACTAGAGGTAAAACCCTTAAGGAATTGGCTAAACCCCATCGCTGGAGCTTGGGACCACCATTCTTGTCCCAACCAGAGAACGAGTGGCCGACAGCCCCCAGGCGTGCGGCCCCTCCGCGACCGACTGAAGCTCATGAGTTAAGGAAGTCTGCCCAATGCTACAGCATTTCTACGGAACCAACAACTGCTCTCCCTGACCTAACACAATCCCAAACACTGCCGGATCTGATCACCGCCACAAACCAGACCTCAGATGGGGTGGCTTCTATACCTACCTCCCTCGCGGCAGAGACACTACTCCTCCAGCAAGCACAAGCAGTTAGCTTCCCTGAGGAGTTAAAAGCTCTGAAAGCCGGTAGGGAAGTGGCTAAGGGCAGCCATCTTCTCTCTCTTGCCCCAGAATATGATCCAATCCTTGGAGTGATCAGAGTTGGAGGGAGGCTGCGCCAAGCGGAGGTTTTGGACCCAGATGCTATCCACCCAATTATCCTCGACTCCAGACACCCTCTTACCAGGCTCCTCATCAAGAGTTATGGTGAGCGGCTTCTCCACCCAGGGCCAGAGAGGGTCTATGGGGAGATGAGGCGGAAGTACTGGATAATTGGAGGACGAGGAGCCATTCGTAAGCACCAATACGCCTGCGTAGAATGTCAGAGATGGCGGGCCGGAGCTACGGTGCCCAAAATGGCAGATTTACCCCCTGCTCGCTTGCGCCTCCTTAAACCACCCTTCTGGTCAACAGGAGTAGATTGCTTCGGCCCCTTGATGATCAAGTTAGGTCGTCGTGTGGAAAAGCACTGGGGCATTCTATTCAAGTGTATGACAACCAGATGTGTCCACCTGGACCTACTGGAGAGTTTGGATACGGAAGCCTTCCTCATGGCCCTACGGCGGTTTATCTCCCGACGGGGGAAACCCTACGAGATCCTGGCTGACAGAGGTACGAACTTCAAGGCAGGAGAAGCCAGGTTGGAGGAAGCCTTCCAAGCCATGGAACCCAGCCTCCAGGATCAGCTGATGGACCAACAAATCTCATTCAAATTTAACCCTCCAGGCGCTCCTCATTTTGGAGGAACATGGGAGCGAGAGATCAAATCTGTAAAGACGGCCTTACGAGTCGTACTAGGGGACCAAACTGTCACTGAAACGGTCTTGAGGACTGTCCTGATAGAGGTGGAAGGGATTCTGAACTCCAAACCCTTGGGATATCTCTCTGCAGACATCGCTGACCCCGATCCGGTTACACCGAATATGCTCTTGATGGGACGCCGAGATGCGTCACTTCCTCAAGCCATGTATGCTGATACCAACCTCGTCGGCAGACGCCGGTGGCGACACAGCCAAATCTTAGCTGACCATCTTTGGGCCCGATTCATTCGGGATTACCTACCAAGTCTACAGCACAGAGGGAAATGGCGGAGAGAAATGGCCAGCCTGGAAACTGGCCAAGTAGTAATGATGGTGGACCCTCAGCTGCCTCGAGCCTCCTGGCCGGTGGGCCGTATAACTGCGGTCCTTCTGTAGCTCAGTTGGTAGAGCATGGCGCTTGTAACGCCAGGGTAGTGGGTTCGATCCCCGGGACCACCCATACGTAGATTGTATGCACACATGACTGTAAGTCGCTTTGGATAAAAGCGTCTGCTAAAATGGCATATGCCTGGGACCGATGGTCGTGTTAGATCAGTGGAAATCCAGGTGAAGAACCGGACATATATCCGGCCAGTTGCCCGACTGATTCCTCTCCCTGAGATAACAGAGGATGGGTAGCAATGAGCCTTTTTGAGGAATGTGGAAATTAACAAATTTCCGGGGTGGCTGTAGAAAAGGCCCATGGAGTTGGTGGAATACTCCTTTAATTAATTGCCATTTACTCAGCTGGGCCAGGGGCGCTTTAATTAGGTCAGGTGGAAATGTCCTACAGATCTCAACTCCATAAAAGGAGGAAATTGCCATTGCCTGATCTCGCTGCTTTCTCTTCCCTAAATCCATCTGATCCAGAAGTTCTGTGCATCCATGAATCCACACTACCAGTAAATATACCACTTTATGGTTAAAGGAATTCCTGCCTCAGTCTCATACATTCCTCTGTCACCTGACACGTGACCACCTGTTCACCTTCACTGTCAGTCATCCTACCTGTCCAGCAACCCACACAGATTCCACTAATCTTTCAGTGTGTGTGCAGTGGCAGACTTACCATTAGGCAGAATAAGCAATTGCCTCAGGCCTTTTATCATCAAGGGGCCTCGTGAGCTGGGCATAATACAAAATAAATAATACCAGTAATTTTCCATTTTTTAAATAATTTCTCCGCTTGAGGCACTTCTCCCCCATGCTCCTGTGAAATAGTTTCAACCACTTCCAAATTGAAGGAAAGTTGCCGGGTGTACAGTGCACTGTTCAGATGCTGGAATTATTTTGGATGAACGTTTGTTTGGCAATCAGATGACAACACTATGACCGGATGTGTTCATATCATGGCACATTAAAAGGTAATACATTTTAATAGATAAATTACATCTTTACTATAAAACCCTTCGTTTTTTTTATGCACGTGCTAAGTTCGCACTGTGTGTGTGTGTGTGTGTGTGTGTGTGTGTGTGTGTGTGTGTGTGTGTGTGTGTGTGTGTGTGTGTGTGTGTGTGTGTGTGTGTGTGTGTGTGTGTGTGTGTGTGTGTGCACGCTGGATGGTCAGTCACAGCAGCAACCAAACAGCTGTGTTTGTCTCTGTGGGGTTTGTCCTTGGAAGATGGACTCATTTCAATGGAATCATAGTCTCTCACTGTGTGTTTATCCCTGTGTTTGGAAGTACACTGTGTCTGCATCCCAAATGGAACCGTATTCCCTTTATAGGGCACTACTGTTGACCAAGGCCCATAGAAGTCCACTGTATAGGTAATAGGGTGCCATTTGGGATGCAAACTGAGTGTTTGGACATATTTTTATTCCCATCAAGTTTTGTTTTCTCTGTCCTTCATGCAAAGCCTTGATAATGAATCTCTACAGATTCAGAGAGGCACATGTACCGTACCATCTGATTGATTGATTTTGGCTAAATCATATATACAGTGTTAACGTAAATATTTGTATGGATTGGACGCAGAGGGATGTTTGGATGGAACTAATGCAGTTCCCATATTAGGCTAGACACACATTTTCAACAAACAGAGGTTAAATATGATATGGAACCGTGTGAGTGTGTGTGTGTGCGTAATACTGTATGTACCTGCGAGGGAGGAGGGGAGGAAGAGAGGGAGGGTGAGAGCCGGAGGGAGGTAGTGTGACTGTTATGGTGCCAATCTGCCTCCTAGAAAGCAGGTTGAGATGATACAGTAAGCTCCAGTCTCTCCTCTCCCTGTCCCATCCCTCCTCCTTTCACCCCCTGTGTCATCTTGCCATCCCTCCTTCCCTCTGTGTCCCATCCCTCCAGTCTCCTCTCCCCCGTCCCATCCCTCCTGCTCTCCCCAGGAGATGGAGGTGTCCTTGGGCCTGGCAGCAGGCCCAAGGACCTGTCCTCCTCACTGCTCCCCTCCCACTCTGCTCTGATGGAGTGTGATTGGCCGGACGCTGAGCTCTCAGCTTCTTGGGAATTCGCATGCACGCGCAGACACGCACACACACACACAAACTTCAGCTGCCTGGAAATGTGGGAATATTCCTGTGGAAGCCTGATTTCCCAGGGTTCTACTTGGTTCAGCTGCAGCATGAGATCTTTGCTTCATGCTTGGTTAGCATGAAATAATGAAGCTGTGTTGGTGTGTGTGTGTGACAGTGATGTACAGCCGGGGTAGGCAGGGAAGGCAATGCTTACCCTGTGAGAGTGATATACAAAATTGTCATTCTTTGTTATCTAATGTTCTTTCTCAATTATCCTGGTGGTTTTATGCTCAAAATCACAAGTGCTAAAACTGGATCATAAACTCATGCCTTCCTTTCCAGCCATTCAAATACATGTAAATCGTTGACACCACGGTGGTTCCTGAGTTCAGTCATTGTTGATGGATATGGTCAGCATAGACCTCACTGCTTGTCCTAGACTTCATTTCTTGCACTGAGCTGATTTCATATTATGCACATGCGTATTGCATGTTGTGTGGGTCTTGCCTGGGGTAAACTGTGCACATTTGGGAGTGTCTACATAATGTGCCGTTCTAACCCTTGAACTAGCTAGAAGAAAATAACCTGACAGCACTATTGCACCTCAAACAATTTTAACCCGCCGTTTGGAGTGTTTCAAAGACCCGCCGTTTGGAGTGTTTCAACAGCGTAAAAACTTGGGATCTTAATTTGAGCCATTATGCTATCGAAGGAAAATAATCCTGCAGCAACAGGAAACATGAATTATTGCATGGATTATAGTTCTTCCTGCTGTGCAGGAAAAATCTCAGCAACAAAAGAGCGGTCAAATGAAGATCCAGCATCTCTACAGGAGCTCCACACACAAGACGTGACATGACAGGCAACCACCATTTACCTCACTGCATGCTGTCGGGCAGGTGAACAGTGAGTACTGGACTGTCCACTTGTCTGAAACGTCAATACCAATTAATACTTTTTTTACACTGACTTTTACACATCTTGGACATATACTTTTGCTTTGTGGACGTACAATATTGGGAATGGTACCCACTGGGCACACACTAATTTAATCAACGTTGTTTCTGAAATGATGTTGATCCAACGTGGAATTGACGTTGAATTGACGTCTGTGCCCAGTGGGGAATTACTTTTTGTGTCAATGTGAAAATGGAAGCGAAGGAAGCCTTGAGGATACGTCTCCCCCAGAATAAAATAATGGACATGGGGTTCTGCTGTGACTTCAACAATGCTGTCACTGAGAGGTTCACCAGACGAATGGACTTAATTTACAAGCCTAAACGCATTTTTCTTTGCAATTGCAGGTTAGGCTACTGTCCTCTTTAAACGCATTTGATTTATCAAGCTTGAATTTTGTTTTGATGACACTGTGAAGTTTTGAACTGCATTTTCAGTCATTTTAGTTATTGATATGGACATTTCGTTAGAGCTTTATTTATTATATACAGTGGGGTCCAACATTATTGGCACCGTTCATGAAGATGAGCAGTAATGACTGTATAAAATATATTATTCAAATACTGAGCTATATTGTATGCTAACATAAATGGGGAAATTATATTAGTTTAAACTAATACACTTGCTCAGAGAAAGAGATTTTATGGGTCAAAATTATTGACACCCCTAAAGATTCTTATGAACAAAGTAGTCAAACGTTTTATGTTTGGTCCCATATTCGTAGCACTCAAAGACTACCTCAAGCGTGTGATTCTACAATAGATATGAATGGAAAATAATGTATTGTGGCATTTTGGAGTCACTTTTATTGTAAATAAGCATATAATATAAATAAATTAAGTTATTAAAATTCACTAATCTAAGTTGCTCTGGATAATGTCAAATGTAAATATGTTTCTAAACACTTGTACATTATGTTGATGCTACCATGATTACAGACAATCCTGAATAAATTGTGGATAGTGAAAGTTACAGACGGTCAAAGATCATACCCCCAAGATATGCTAACCTCCCCTGTTATTGGTACTGGTGAAAAGTTAGCATGTCTTGGCGATATGATCTTTGACCCTCTGTAACTTTTTCACTCATCATTATCTTGACTTTCGACTAATTTATAAGAAGGGGGATGTCAATAAGTACGTGTGTGTGTGTGTGTGTGTGTGTGTGTGTGTGTGTGTGTGTGTGTGTGTGTGTGTGTGTGTGTGTGTGTGTGTGTGTGTGTGTGTGTGTGTACATACTGCACATTGGAAGAATTGTAAATCCATTGTAAAACGCTGAATAGTTTGTTTTGCAAATTATGTGGGTGAAATATGTCCATATATTGGTATTTTAGTGTCACCTATCAGTTACTGTGTATGCTACATCGGTCTACAGCTGAGCTGAGTTGAGCAGGATGTAATTTTGTCGGATAATTTGAAATATTCTGCCATCGAAGGCTGTCGCTTGTGTATCTTGGCCGCATTGGTATTTACATTTGGTGAAAACTGTTGGTCATATTCAGTTAATACAAAAATTCTGTTTTATTGTCACACACCGGATAGGTGCAGTGAAATGTTTTGTTTTAGACATTTACATTTACATTTAAGTCATTTAGCAGACGCTCTTATCCAGAGCGACTTACAAATTGGTGCATTCACCTTATGACATGCAGTGGAACAGCCACTTTACAATAGTGCATCTAAATCTTTTAGCTTAGCTTATGGTTATTGGAGCTATCTGTTGTATGGTGAACTTGAGCTTCGTCAAGGTTTATTGGTGAGTAAATCTGGCTTTGATATTAGCCTGTGCTTACCCAGCCACTGACCTCACCGCACTTAACTGGTGTGTGTGTTGGGGGGATTTGGGTGTGGGCAGTGTGTGTGTAGATTTGAAGCTCTACCCAATAGTACGGTACAGCTCCAATTCATATATTCATCAAAAGGCATTTCACAACAGAGATCTAGTAACTAATTATGTCCAGTGTGTGATACATCAAACTACAGGTAACTGCCAAAATAATAGAAACACCAACATCAAGTGTCTTAATAGGGCATTGGGCCACCACGGGCAGCCAGAACAGCTTCAATGCGCCTTGGCAGGGATTGTACAATGTGTCTGGAACTCTATTAGAGGGATACGACACCAATTCTTCCACCATAAATTCCATAATGTTGTGTGTTGTTGATGGTGGTGGAAAACGCTGTCTCAGGCACCGCTCCCAAATCTCCCATAAGTGTTCAATTGGGTTGAGATCTGGTGACACACACAACAACACACCCTTTAAACCACTATGCTCCATTGAGACTCCTCATCTTCATGGCCATTGTAGCCTAAATAATGGACAACTGGGCATTTTTATACATGACCCTAAGTATGATGGGATGTTAATTGCTTAATTAAATCAGAAACCAAAAGCAGGTGTGGAAGCTGTTTCCTTTATTTTGGCAGTTACCTGTACCTCTCTCAGAGGACATGTTCAGAGCTAAGCGGAACAGCTCTGTTTGGCGAACAGCTACAAGAAGGCCCCCTCTCTCTGTCTATCTGTCTCTCCCTTCCTCCCTCCCTTTCTCCTCCAGTGACAGAAGCTCCCACCGGACCCCCGCTCCCTTCTCGGCCCCTTAATGCTCAGTCAGCACATCACATCCCATTATGGCTGTCAACAGGAGGGCCACTCTGCTCCGGCGCAACACAAAGCCCTGGCTGCATCTGTGGAACCACATCACACACGGTGAAAGGCTCTGTCATTGCAACTATGTGTCAGTCCACCTCCTTGCTGCCATTCCAGCTCGGCTGGAATCAGTCAGGTCCAATCAGAACCCATTCTCCACACTATAACCACGGTAACCAGACCCTTCAGGGGTTCCAGAATAGTCGTAGCAGTCGGTCCGCTGCACCAAGCCTCTCAAATACACACGCATGCGCGCATTCACACACCATGGCATGCACACACACACACACACCAAGGCCCTCTCCTATCTCTCACGGTGGCTTTGGGGAGCAGTGATCCACGGAACCAAAGCTCATCTAATATTCATCACAGACTAAGACAGAGAAAGAGTGTGTGTGTGTGTGTGTGTGTGTGTGTGTGTGTGTGTGTGTGTGTGTGTGTGTGTGTGTGTGTGTGTGTGTGTGTGTGTGTGTGTGTGTACGGGCGTGCGTGTGTTATCATCAGACAGAGAGAGAGAGGAGCGGAAGAGGGATACAAAGCTCTGGTTCTGTCCTTCAACACTACAAGGTTAGGAGGGATGAGGGATGAAATAAAAGCACTTTAAGCTCTTCAAATAAAACTATCCCCTTAAGAGAAAAGAAAGAAAGGCAGGCAGGGAGAGAGATGAAGGTAGCCAAACTACTCTGTCTGTCTGTCAGTCTTTCCTCCCTATGCTGCACTCTGTTCTCAGGCATCCTTCAGATACAGTAGTTGGAGATTCTCTTTCCCATGTTACCCCCTCCTCCTCTGCTCCTCTTCTGCCACCCCCCACCCCCTCTCAACCCCCCCCATCCCCTCACCCTTTTCCACCTCCTCCCCTTCTCCCCTGTCCTCTCCTCCCTCCTCCTCGTCCTCTCCCACCACAGTTAGGGGGCTAACTGTGTCTTCTCCACAGTGGGGAGCATTTTCTCTCTGTCTCAGGGGGAGAGGAGAGAGAAAAGGAGCTCTCTGCTTCTCTGAATAGTTCAGATATACTGTGGTCTCCTCTGCTTTATCTGTGGTTCCTGCTGGTTAGGCCTCTTTCAGAGTTAGTCCAGGGGCTGTGTCAATGGTACCCTATTCCCAACATACTGCACCATATAGGCAATAGGGTGCCATTAGGGACACAGTGACAGTCTTAATATGACCATTAGACCATTCGAGGCTAGTTCACTTTACTGCATCACCCCCGTGGTCACTGCATTATCCCCATCACCATCTTCATCATCAGCTGCTAGGCCTCTCTGTGTGTTCTCATCAATATTGATGGTAATGACCACTGTGATCTGGTCTCTCACTTATATGGAGCCTCTGTGTTTAGTCATTTAAAACACACATGTGCATACACACACACACACACACACACACACACACACACACACACACACACACACAACAGCCCTTCTCTTCCACAGAACACACACATTTACTTCATTTACTTATTCCACTACTACTCTTGCCATGAAAGGGACTGTGAAATCAGTCACAAGCCATTTTCTGTGAAAGATTTAGTTGAAGGCTGAAAATAGGTGATGTATGAATACTGTGTGTGTGTGTGTGTGTGTGTGTGTGTGTGTGTGTGTGTGTGTGTGTGTGTGTGTGTGTGTGTGTGTGTGTGTGTGTGTGTGTGTGTGTGTGTGTGTGTGTGTGTGTGTGTGTGTGTGTGACTTAAATGTAAATGTAAATGTTTGGGCTTAGGGTTAGGGAAAAATAGGATTTTGAATGGGAATAAATGTTTTCGTCCTTACAAGGACAGTAAAACAAATGTGTGTGCTATCCAGATTTCCATACCTTCATACCATGCCTGTGCCATCCTGGGATATATGGTATTACCAGTAGTGCACACAAGGGGTACTCTTTTTTTATTTCAAACAAAAAAATAGCCTCAAAAACATCACTTACCATATATAAATACGGTACATAAGGTATACCACCCAACCCTAGCGTGCGTCCTAGTGTTAGCATTGTTAACATCTTGCTTGCTGCCCTGCAGTTGAACTTCATGGCTTTGTAACAGTCTCCATGTCCGTTTTATGAAATGGAAAACACAGTGCATCCACCCAGGGAACATCCAAGGCAGAAATAGCAAACTGGGACTAGACACTTAGATGGAGCCAAAACCATGCATCATATTCAAATGGTTTGTTGCAATGAATGAGATATCAACTCGATAAATCATTTCTCAGTTTTGACATAAGGATGAGCATATGTACATGCAGACATGCAGACATGGACACACACACACACACAGTTGCCAAGAGAAGCAGCTGCTCCATTCCTGCCGCCCACCATGCAGAGTCCAGGTGGTTGGGATGAGAAGATGAGATGGTAAACATACGGGCCATAC
The DNA here is from genome assembly GCF_021184085.1 of Oncorhynchus gorbuscha. Classification (NCBI taxonomy): domain Eukaryota; kingdom Metazoa; phylum Chordata; class Actinopteri; order Salmoniformes; family Salmonidae; genus Oncorhynchus; species Oncorhynchus gorbuscha. Next base: position 38,899,146 of record NC_060189.1, on the reverse strand, counting down.
TCAAACAGCATGAAATGCACTGGGTCTGGATCCTCCTGATATCATCATCAGGACATAATATACAAGAGGATCCAGGACCAAGACTGTGTCAGATATGTGTAGACAATCCAGGACTGACACCGTACACAAGAGGATCCAGGACTGACACCGTACACAAGAGGATCCAGGATTGACACAGTGCACAATAGGATCCAGGACTGACACAGTACACAAGAGGATCCAGGACTGACACAGTACACGAGAGGATCCAGGACTGACACCGTACACAAGAGGATCCAGGACTGACACAGTACACAAGAGGATCCAGGACTGACACAGTACACAAGAGGATCCAGGACTGACACAGTACACAAGAGGATCTAGGACTGACACAGTACACAAGAGGATCCAGGACTGACACAGTGCACAATAGGATCCAGGACTGACACAGTACACAAGAAGATCCAGGACTGACACAGTACACAAGAAGATCCAGGACTGACACAGTACACAAGAGGATCCAGGACTGACACAGTACACAAGAGGATCCAGGACTGACACAGTACACAAGAGGATCTAGGACTGACACAGTACACAAGAGGATCCAGGACTGACACAGTGCACAATAGGATCCAGGACTGACACAGTACACAAGAAGATCCAGGACTGACACAGTACACGAGAGGATCCATGACTGACACCGTACACAAGAGGATCCAGGATTGACACAGTACACAAGAGGATCCAGGACTGACACAGTACACAAGAGGATCCAGGACTGACACAGTACACAAGAGGATCCAGGACTGACACCATACACAAGAGGATCCAGGACTGACACAGTACACAAGACAGTCTTGGACAAAGATATTTCTGTATCTGTGTACATGTAAGCCTATGTGCCTATGGTCCATGCATGTGCCTCCATCTACCCCCCCTCTTCCCCTTGCCAGTTTGGTTTGATCCATCCTCTCTTGTTCCCCTTGGCTGAGCGCTTTCTCTCTGACACGACCACTCACTACCCCCCTTCCTCTCCCCCACGACACCATAGATTAACGACATCCAGGATAATGATGCACACATTGGCATTTATGGGAAAGAGATGGAGAGTAATACTCAGAATTGAATCCCTTAAATTCCGGGGGGGCATTTCACATCACGCTGATTCCATAATCTTTGTCTGTTGATTAATCAGATGAATGATCTTCGTCTGGAATGTGTCCCAAATGGCACCCTATTCCCTTCATAAAAGTTGTGCACTATATAGAGAATAAGGTGCCATTTGGAAAGTGTCCAAGTTGCTTAATCAGATGGTGCAGGAGTGATGGGGTCCGTTATAAAACATGATGGATGATATCGTCCGTTTGGGCTCCTGTTTAAAAATTGTTTTACTTTTCAACTATTTTGCCGCTGCTCTGACTGCTCTTCATTTGAAGATTTAACTGAGCTTTGGGAGTGATTAGTGTGCTTAGCTTAATCTAATCGAGAGAGAGAGAGAGAGAGAGAGAGAGAGAGAGAGAGAGAGAGAGAGAGAGAGAGAGAGAGAGAGAGAGACTAGAATCCCCATACTTTAATGAAGACACCTTCTCCATCTTGGAGGGGGAAATCAATCATTTCCAGGCCCAGGGACATGTACTAGTCTGTGGCGACCTAAATGCCAGAACCGGACAAGAACCTCACACCCTCAGCACACAGGGGGACAAACACCTGCCTGCAGGTGACAGCATTCCCTCCCCCATATGCCCCCCTAGGCACAACTATGACAACATAACCAACAAAAACGGGTCACAACTTCTGCAGCTCTGTCGCACGCGGGTATGTACATAGTCAATGGTAGGCTTCGAGGGGACTCCTATGGTAGGTACACCTATAGCTCATCTCTTGGCAGTAGTACTGTAGACTACTTTATCACTGACCTCAACCCAGAGTCTCTCAGAGCGTTCACAGTCAGCCCACTGATACCCCTATAAGACCACAGCAAAATCACAGTCTACTTGAACAGAGCACTACTCAATCATGAGGCATCAAAGCCAAAGGAACTGAGTAACATTAAGAAATGCTATAGATGGAAGGAATGCAGTTTGGAAACCTACCAAAAAACAATTAGGCAAAAACAAACTCAATCCCTTTTCGACAATTTCCTGGGTAAAACGTAATAGTGAAGGTGTAAACTTGGCAGTAGAAAATCTTAACAGTATATTTGACCTCTCAGCTTCCCTATCAAATCTAAAAATCTCAAATAGAAAACTGAAGAAAATGAACAACAATGACAAATGGTTTGATGAAGAATACAAAAATCTAAGAAAGAAATTGAGAAACCTTTCCAACCAAATACATAGAGTCTACGCCTTCACTATGGTGAATCACTAAAACAATACAGAAATACACTACGGAAAAAGAAGGAACAGCACGTCAGAAATCAGCTCAATGAAATTGAAGAATCCATAGACTCTAACTACTTCTGGGAAAATTGTAAAACACTAAACAAACAACAACGAAGAATTATCTATCCAAAATGGAGATGCATGGGTAAACCACTTCTCCAATCTTTTTGGCTCTATAACAAAGAATAAAGAGCAAAAACATATACAGGATCAAATACAAATCTTAGAATCAACTATTAAAGACTACCAGAACCCACTGGATTCTCCAATTACCTTGAATGAGCTACAGGAAAAAATAAAAACCCTGACAGTAAAACTCAGTAAGACCAAAATAATTGTGTTCCAAAAAAGGTCCAGTCGCCAGGACCACAAATACAAATTCCATCTAGACACCATTGCTCTAAGAGCACACACAAAAACTCTACATACCTTGGCCTAAACAACAGCGACACAGGTAACTTTCACAAAGCTGTGAACAATCTGAGAGACAAGGCAAGAAGGGCATTCTATGCCATCAAAAGAAACATAAAATTCAACATACCAATTAGGATCTGGCTAAAAATACTTGAATCAGTCAGAGCCCATTGCCCTTTATGGTTGAGGTCTGGGGTCCGCTCACCAACCAAGATTTCACAAAATGGGACAAACACCAAATTGATACTGCATGCAGAATTCTGCAAAAATATCCTCAGTGTACAACGTAGAACACCAAATAATGCATGCAGAGCAGAATTAGGCCAATGCCCACTAATTATCAAAATCCAGAAAAGAGCCGTTAAATTCTACAACCACCTAAAAGGAAGCGATTCCCAAACCTTCCATAACAAAGCCATCACCTACAGAGAGATGAACCTGGAGAAGAGTCCCCTAAGCAAGCTGGTCCTGGGGCTCTGTTCACAAACACAAACACACCCCACAGAGCCCCAGGACAGCAGCACAATTAGACCCAAGCAAATCATGAGAAAACAAAAAGATAATTACTTGACACATTGGAAAGAATTAACAAAAAAAAGAGAGCAAACTAGAATGCTATTTGGCCCTAAACAGAGAGTACATGGTGGCAGAATACCTGACCACTGTGACTGACCCAAACTTAAGGAAAGCTTTGACTATGTACAGACTCAGTGAGCATAGCCTTGCTATTGAGAAAGGCCGCTGTAGGCAGACTTTGCTCTCAAGAGAAGACAGGCTATGTGCACACTGCCCACAAAATGAGGTGGAAACTGAGCTGCACTTCCTAACCTCCTGCCCATTGTATGACCATATTAAAGACACATATTTCCCTCAGATTACACAGATCCACAAAGAATTTGAAAACAAACCCAATTTTGATAAACTCCCATATCTACTGGGTGAAATCACACAGTGTGCCATCACAGCAGCAAGATTTGTGACCTGTTGCCACAAGAAAAGGGCAACCAGTGAAGAACAAACATCATTGTAAATACAACCCATATTTATGCTTATTTATTTTCCCTTGTGTACTTTAACCATTTGTACATTATATCAAGACTGTATATACACATAATATAACATTTGTAATGTGTTTATTGTTTTGAAACTTCTGTATGTGTAATGTTTACTGTTAATTTTGATTGATTATTTCACTTTTGTATATTTATCTACCTCACTTGCTTTGGCAATGTTAACACGTTTCCCATGCCAATATAGCCCCTTGAATTGAATTGAGAGAGATGACAGGGAGATGGAGGGAGATAACGACAGAGGGGGAAAGGAACGGAGGAGAGTGGGAGGAGAGAGATGAGGAGCTGTAAGGTGACCCAGAGGTGATCTCGTAAAAAGTTTCCCATTTCCTCACCTTTGAAGTTTAATTGGGCATTTCCTTCCAGACTGACTCTGTGCTAGTGGCAGGTGTGTGAGCGTGTGTCTGTATGCGTGTGCATGTGTGTGTGTTTGAAGGGTCCCTTAACCACTACAGTTGCCTAGGGAGGACATGAGATCAAAGGAACTGATCTGGACAACCAGTCCATAGAGAGATAGACGGAGTGCATGTGTGTGCTCAGATATGCGCATGGCATCAGAGAAAGCGATCGGGCAGCTCTAATATGCCAAACAAGGCCTTTTTTTCTGAAAAAGGAAAGCAGCTGAGACTTCTCAGAAAAAAAGGGCTAGGTTGACGTTGTTGTTAGACAAAATTTTCATCACCTTGGAGATGAAACATGAGCTTCTATTGGCCTCACCACCACAGACTACACAGGTGATGTGATCACACTGTTGTCTATCTGTCTGTCTGATTCTGACAGTCTCCAGCTGTGAAACTATGAGCTAATCTCACTGTCAATGTCCTCTGACTGGAAACCAAAAGAGACACACAACAGATGGGGATAGGGAAATGTTTTCGACCAGAAGCCAAGTGGAATACCAATATCGATGTCTTTAGATAACTCCCCTTTCACCCTTCTCTCCCCTTCTCACCCCTCTCTCCGGTCAATTAACTGTATCAAAGGTGAGAAACCAACTAAACCAGTAAAACAATCAACAGGGGTCATGGAGAGAGTGAGAGATAACCATTGAGATGCAAGCTGTCTGATGATCCAGGCTCCTGCTAAAGAAGCTCATCATCTCCCTGTGAGTATGGAGTGACAGACGGGAAAGAGAGAGAGAGAGAGTGAGGGGTAAGAGAGCGAGAAGAGAGTGGGGAGAGAGAGAGTGGGGAGAGAGAGTGGAGGGAGACTGAGGAGAGAGAGAGAGAAAGAGAGAGTAAAGTGAGAGAGTGAGGAGAGAGAGAGCAAGTAGGGAGAGATGTAGTGGAGAAAGAGAAAGTGGGGAAATTGAGAGGGATGAAAGATTGTGGGGAGAGAGAGGGAGAGAGAGAGAGAGAGAGAGAGAGAGGAGATAGTGAGCGTTATCATGGAGTGTCAGAGTGGGGAGAGAGCCAGTCAGTTTCCCTTCCTCACATTGAAAAGCAATAAAGAACACAGCGAGAAGAAGAAAAACTAACTCGAGAAAAAAGCCCTCATAATTACAGCAGTTACCTCCATACAGCAGGTTACCCCCGCAATGTCTGAGAAATACAATAATAACGATTGTGCAGAAAGGGCATAGCAGGACCCAACATTAATCTCTATCTTCATTAGCCAGGCAAAGCTGCATGAATTATTCTGGTAAATGGGCTTTTTTTTCCCTGAGAGAGAGAGAGGCTGCTTCCCAAATGGCACCCTATTGTCGTGCACTACTTTTGATAAGAGCCCAATTCCCTATATATATATATATATATATATATATATATATATATATATATATATATTGCAGTACTTTGACCAGAGCCCTATGGCTCTATATAGTGAATAGGGTGCCATTTGGGAAGCACCCTGAGAGTCCAGGCCTCGGGGCCAGGCAAGATACAAGGACGTGAACAGAAGGGGTTACGGGTGCCTCAAGGGTGTGTACTCAGACCTTTTATACTTCACATCACACATATTGAATGGCTAATTATGTGTTTAATGTTTTAAAGTTGAATCTTTTTCTCTTTTTCTCAGGCAGGGATTTGTTCTTTGGTCTTTCAAAGGAGATTAAACTGCAATGTTTTTTGGAAAGGTGTGTTATGTTGGTTGAGTTAAAAATTGTATTTCTGTTTGTTTTGGGGGTAAGCTTTTGAGGGTGACCCTGGGTCCCAATAACACTTTCTACTCAAGAAGCACAATTAATACCACTGACCCAGAAAAGCAAAGGCCTCCGTATCCAAGGCGATGGTACTTTAATTGTACTATTGTCACGCCCTGACCATAGAGATCCTTTTTATTCTCTATTTTGGTTAGGTCGGGGTGTGACTAGGGTGGGTAATCTAGGGTGTTTATTTCTATGTTGGCCTGGTATGGTTCCCAATCAGAGGCAGCTGTTTATCGTTGTCTCTGATTGGGGATCATATTTAGGCAGCCATTTCCCCACTGTGTTTTGTGGGATCTTGTTTTTGTGTTGTTGCCTTTGAGCACTTCATTGACATCACGTTTGTTCTTTATTGTTTTGTGTGTTTCACTTCAATAAATATGTGGAACCCATATCACGCTGCGCTTTGGTTCGAATGTTCTTACGATGATCGTGACAGAATATCCTACCACACCAGGACCAAGCAGCATGCCCAGGAGGAGAAGGTATGCTGGACTTGAGAGGAGATCTTGGACGGGAAGGGATCCTGGACATGGGAGGAAAAAACTTTTTTTTGGGGGGGGGGGGGCACAAGGGGTGGTCAGAGGGGCTAAGGAGTGAACCAGAGCCCGTCTGGGAGAAGATGGAGAAATTGGAGGAGAGTGAGCGGAGAGAGTTGTTGTGTTGGTGTATGATGCACGACATTCGCCCTAAGGAGCGTGTCATCAGTTTGATGCCACCTGAGTCAGCTCTCAGTACTCATCCTGAGGGGCGTGCTATCAGTTGGTAAAATCTGCTCCTCGCTCCTCGCACTCGCTCTGAGGTGTGTGCCACCTGTGCCGGCCCCACGCACTAGGCTTCCAGTGCGTCTTCTCAGTCTGGTACCACTTGTGCTGGCTCCACGCACTAGGCCTCCAGTGCCCCTTTCCAGTCCGGTACGTCCTGTGCCTGCTCCCCGCACTCGCCCTGAGGTGCGTGTCACCAGTCCAGAGCTTCCGGCGACGGTCCCCAGTCCAGAGCTTCCGGCGACGTTTCACAGTCCGGAGCTTCCGGCGACGTTTTACTGTCTGGAACCTCCTGCGACGGTCCACGGTCCGGAACCTCCTGCGACGGTCCACGGTCCGGGACCTCCTGCGACGGTCCACGGTCCGGGACCTCCTGCGACGGTCCACGGTCCGGGACCTCCTGCGACGGTCCACGGTCCGGGACCTCCTGCGACGGTCCACGGTCCGGGACCTCCTGCGACGGTCCACGGTCCGGGACCTCCTGCGACGGTCCACGGTCCGGGACCTCCTGCGACGGTCCACGGTCCGGGACCTCCTGCGACGGTCCACGGTCCGGGACCTCCTGCGACGGTCCACGGTCCGGGACCTCCTGCGACGGTCCACGGTCCGGGACCTCCTGCGACGGTCCACGGTCCGGAACCTCCTGCGACGGTCCACGGTCCGGAACCTCCTGCGACGGTCCACGGTCCGGAATCTCCTGCGACGGTCCACGGTCCGGAATCTCCTGCGACGGTCCACTGTCCGGAACCTCCTGCGACGGTCCACGGTCCGTAAACCTCCTGCGACGGTCCACGGTCCGGAACCTCCTGCGACGGTCCACGGTCCGGGACCTCCTGTGACGGTCCACGGTCCAGAACCTCCTGCGACGGTCCACGGTCCGGAACCTCCAGTTCCATGGCCTGAGCCTTCCTCTGCGCCGATGCCCAGTCTAAGCATGGCACCCAATCCAGCTCCAAGGCCGGAGCCTTCCTCTGCATCGATGTATAGTCTAGACCCGGTGTTCAGTCCCGCTCCAGGGCAGGATCCTTCCTCTGGCCTGGTATGGTTCCCAATCAGAGGCAGCTGTTTATCGTTGTCTCTGATTGGGGATCATATTTAGGCAGCCATTTTCCCACTGTGTTTTGTGGGATCTTGTTTTTGTGTTGTTGACTTTGAGCACTTCATTGACATCACGTTTCGTTTGTTCTTTATTGTTTTGTGTGTTTCACTTCAATAAATATGTGGAACCCATATCACGCTGCGCTTTGGTCCGAATATTCTTACGACGATCGTGACAACTGTAGATGGAGAGGGGTGAGAATTGAGTGAGTATGCCTATGTTCTAAATGGCTCCCAGTTCCCCATTTAGTGCACTACTTGTATCATTTGGGACATAACCTGTGTCTGTTGTTGACGCTCCCTGGAGGAATGCACAGATGTTGGATGGCTGGCTCCTGTGGTTGGCTTGGCTCAACTGAGAGCTGGAGCAGTGGCCTTTTATTAATGAAGAGGGATCACATGCCAGACTTCTGTCTGATGTGACAGCTACTGCTGGATGGGGTGGAGGGATGAAACCATAATATTGACTGACAGGATTAATGTGTGTGTGTTTATGAGACAGTGTGAGCAAGTTCATAATTGAAAAGACTTAATCTGGTATGAATGATTTATTTCATGTTTGTGTTTGTTTACAATGTGATAAGACTATTGGTGAGACAGTGCCTGTGTCTGAAATAGCCATCTATTCCCTATATAGGTCCCTTCTTTTGACCAGTGCCCTATGGAATCCGGTGCAGTATATTTCAAATGCAGACTATGGTCGAGATTCAATCAGATTGCGGATTAGGACAATGCTCCATTTAAAGGTAATTTACCATTGAGCCGACATATACACCATTTACAGTGAGTATGGTCTCCGTGAATGCGGGAACATTGCCTTTAAAAAAATGCAATTTGGACAACGTGTGATGGGAATGACTCTCAGTCTGTGTGTGAGGGAGTTTGTATTTGAATAATAGACTTAATTTGCTATGAATGATTTAGTGAAAACAGGATGGTGTAACACACAGCACAGAGCACAAATTGAGGAGATGAGGAGACTTTCAATCATGTATTCAGCACATCATTTCAGTTTCCTTCCAGTTGCAGTTCCCTCGTGTGTGTGTGTGTGTGGGGGGGGGGGGGGGGGGGCACTGTTTCATTCCAATTCCCTACCACTCCCTGGCCAGTGTGACAATGACATAGGAGTTGGCAAGACAGCACAAACAGATCTGGGACTCTAGTATCGCAGCCTCTCTCTCCCTTCTTTCCCTCCACATTTCCACTCTTTCATATCTCTCATGTCCTCAGTGTCATCAGGTAGTTTTTCAGCCAGTCCCCTGGCTCGTTAAACACACAGGCCAGGCAACAGGAAAAAGAGTTAGGGACTGGCAGTGCCCTGGTCCTGCAGTGACTAACTGTTTGAATTTACTGGTCATATTTCCTCTTTCTGGCTAAGTCCCAAATAGCACCCTATTCCCTACATTGTGCACTTTCTAGAATAGGGTTCCATTTGGGAGTCACACTGGGAGGAGTGTAGCGCAGGGCAGAGGGAGAGGAGGAACTGAACATCTATTCAGTCCCACTGTGTGTGTGTGTGTGTCTCCCTGGGTGACGGATAACTCTGGAGATGAACCAGCTCCATGACCCTCAGATTTACAGCACAACAGAGGTCCATTTATTGAAGTGTAACGCAGTCAGTTCAGCATACCTCCAGTAACAACAGAGACAGGTCCACAGCTCAGACCCAGTCAGTTCAGCATCCCTTCAGTAACAACAGAGACTGGTCCACAGCTCAGACACAGTCAGTTCAGCATACCTCCTGTAACAACAGAGACTGGTCCACAGCTCAGACACAGTCAGTTCAGCATCCCTCCTGTAACAACAGAGACTGGTCCACAGCTCAGACACAGTCAGTTCAGCATCCCTCCAGTAACAACAGAGACTGGTCCACAGCTCAGACAGTCAGTTCAGCATCCCTCCTGTAACAACAGAGACAGGTCCACAGCTCAGACACAGTCAGTTCAGCATCCCTCCAACAGCTACTGTCGTATCAATGAGGATTTGGAAGGAGGAGAATCAGAGAGGGGAGGGGAACACACGCCAGTGCACAAATACACACACCCACACCGTATTCATAAAAGTCAGGGCGACAACCAACCAATATTTCTCAACTGCAATTATTGTCATGTTTTTATGGTTTTAAAGTTCTGTTATTTTCAGGCTAATTATCTTTGAGGTATTTCAATCACAGGTGTTATACACTACGCACAATATTATATATCTCACACACACACACACACACACACACTGGGGGAGGAAGAGAAAAACAACAATTCAAAGAGGTGATTTTGTAGCAATCAACCCACTGAGGAACAGCTAGGGTAAAGTGGCGATATTCTTTTTTCTTTCATCATTCGAAATGTCAACATGTTTATAACAATGAACAAGTACTACACCCACTCATGCTTACAGAAAGTACATGTACTTTCTGTTCTCTCAGTTGTTAGACATGTTTTTCTCCCTTTTTCTGTTTTTTCTTCCTCCACAGTCATCCTCCTCTCCAAGCTGACTGAACTGAACTGGCCTGTTCAGTGGGATAATGTTACAGAACATTCAGATAGAAATGTACTATGTAGAACAGATAGGATTTATATGATTGTTGGTCAGGTAGAATAGGAAATCGTGACAACTCTAATCATTCTATTTCTATCTGCAACCGCTTGAGGCAATCATGTAATCACAGCACCCCATGGTCCCAATCCCACTTCCCTCTATCATACCACATATTTCCTTCCCCGTTCTGTATCTGTCGCAATGTAGCCTACATCTGCAATAAACCAGTTCTGCTACAGTTTAATATGATCAGTATGAATTAAAATGATTTGGGGCAGTGGAATCATATCACTATTTCAGAAATCAGCCTCTAATTAGTTATCGGAGCAGAATCAATCATAACAGGACATGTTTGATTGTAGTACACCAGGCTGAATAACTCTTTATGAATTAGCAAGCCAGAAGTCTGTGTATTGGCATTAACCAGATAAGTCTCGGATATGTGCTATATGATTTATCTGAGTATATTTCAATCACTGTTGTCATCAGTTTACATGCAGCCTAAATTGTTAAGACTCTATTACTGCCCCCTAGTGCCCTCTTAGGGACGCAAGGTTCTACCCAATACACAAATCACATTTTATTGGTTGCATGCACATATTTAGTTATTGCGGATGTAGCGAAATGCTTGTGTTCCTAGCTTCACCGATATGGTAATATCTAACAATACACAACCATACACACAAAAAGTAAAAGAATGGAATTAAGAAATGTAAAAATATTAGGACGAGCAATGTCGGAATCTGGAGTATATACAGTGCCTCGCGAAAGTATTCGGCCCCCTTGAACTTTGCGACCTTTTGCCACATTTGAGGCTTCAAATATAAAGATATAAAACTGCATTTTTTTGTGAAGAATCAACAACAAGTGGGACACAATCATGAAGTGGAACGACATTTATTGGATATTTCAAACTTTTTTAACAAACCAAAAACTGAAAAATTGGGCGTGCAAAATTATTCAGCCCTTTACTTTCAGTGCAGCAAACTCTCTCCAGAAGTTCAGTGAGGATCTCTGAATCATCCAATGTTGACCTAAATGACTAAAGATGATGAATACAATCCACCTGTGTGTAATCAAGTCTCCGTATAAATGCACCTGCACTGTGATAGTCTCAGAGGTCCGTTAAAAGCGCAGAGAGCATCATGAAGAACAAGGAACACACCAGGCAGGTCCGAGATACTGTTGTGAAGAAGTTTAAAGCCGGATTTGGTACAAAAACATTTCCCAAGCTTTAAACATCCCAAGGAGCACTGTGCAAGTGATAATATTGAAATGGAAGGAGTATCAGACCACTGCAAATCTACCAAGACCTGGCCATCCCTCTAAACTTTCAGCTCATACAAGGAGAAGACTGATCAGAGATGCAGCCAAGAGGCCCATGATCACTCTGGATGAACTGCAGAGATCTACAGCTGAGGTGGGAGACTCTGTCCATAGGACAACAATCAGTCGTATATTGCACAAATCTGGCCTTTATGGAAGAGTGGCAAGAAGAAAGCCATTTCTTAAAGATATCCATAAAAAGTGTCGTTTAAAGTTTGCCACAAGCCACCTGGGAGACACACCAAACATGTGGAAGAAGGTGCTCTGGTCAGATGAAACCAAAATTGAACTTTTTGGCAACAATGCAAAACGTTATGTTTGGCGTAAAAGCAACACAGCTCATCACCCTGAACACACCATCCCCACTGTCAAACATGGTGGTGGCAGCATCATGGTTTGGGCCTGCTTTTCTTCAGCAGGGACAGGGAAGATGGTTAAAATTGATGGGAAGATGGATGGAGCCAAATACAGGACCATTCTGGAAGAAAACCTGATGGACTCTGCAAAAGACCTGAGACTGGGACGGAGATTTGTCTTCCAACAAGACAATGATCCAAAACATAAAGCAAAATCTACAATGGAATGGTTCAAAAATAAACATATCCAGGTGTTAGAATGGCCAAGTCAAAGTCCAGACCTGAATCCAATCGAGAATCTGTGGAAAGAACTGAAAACTGCTGTTCACAAATGCTCTCCATCCAACCTCACTGAGCGAGCTGTTTTGCAAGGAGGAATGGGAAAAAATTTCAGTCTCTCGATGTGCAAAACTGATAGAGACATACCCCAAGCGACTTACAGCTGTAATCGCAGCAAAAGGTGGCGCTACAAAGTATTAACTTAAGGGGGCTGAATAATTTTGCACGCCCAATTGTTCAGTTTTTGATTTGTTAAAAAAGTTTTAAATATCCAATAAATGTCATTCCACTTCATGATTGTGTCCCACTTGTTGTTGCTTCTTCACAAAAAAATACAGTTTTATATCTTTATGTTTGAAGCCTGAAATGTGGCAAAAGGTCGCAAAGTTCAAGGGGGCCGAATACTTTCGCAAGGCACTGTTTTACAGTACCAGTCAAATGTTGACACACCTACTCATTCAAGGGTTTTTCATTATTTTGACCATTTTCTACATTGTAGAATAATAGTGAAGAGATCAAAACTATGAAATAAAGAAAAAAAACGGAATGAATAGGTGTTCTAAATCTTTTGACCAGTAGTGAATGTAATGTGATGTACAGACATTATGGACAGTATGTGGATAGAATATGTAGTATATCTGAAGAACACCTAGATAGAATAGTGTACAGCAATAGTTGAATAGGATGGCCTTGACTAGAATACGGTATATATATATGAAATGGTTAAAATAGTATTTAAACATTACTAAAGTGAACAGTGTTCCATTATTAAAGTGATCAGTGTTCCATGTCCATGTCCATTCGACAGTAGCCTCTAACGTGCAGGTTTGAGTAACCGGGTGGTAGCCGGCTAGTGACAGTGACTAAGTTCAGGGCAGGGTACTGGGTGGAGGCCGGCTAGTGATGGCTGTTTAACAGTCTGATGACCTTGAGATATAAGTTGTTTTTCAGTCTCTCTGGTCCCAGCTTTGATGCACCTGTACTGACCTCGCCTTCTGGATGATGGTGGGGTGAACAGGCCGTGGCTCTGGTGGCTGAGGTCCTTGATGATCTTCACAATCATTCCTGATCAGATAAGACTCACAGTAAGAAAGACAATAACTCTGAATGTTGCTGCAACAGACAGAAATATGAGGAGGACGAAGATGAAGAAGAGGAGGAACCTGAACTGATTCAAACAGCCAAACAGCCTGTGATGGAGTGTGCGATAAATCTTGAAATGACCACATGATGGTGCTAAACTACCTCTTTTAGTTCAACCACTGAGATCAGTGAGTGAGGAAAGGTATACCCACTTGAGTGCCTATACTAGAACATCCTCATGTTTATGCATATTTGATCAAATGTATGCATATTTATTTAACTTTTATCTTAAGCAACTTACAGTTCAGCGAACGCATAGGACTACGTTTTATGTGTACAGTTTGTGATCTCTGTAGCAATTGAACCCACAACCTTTTTGGAGGAAAGAGTCTACTGTGTACCTCTCCAGACACGCACCATGCTATGTCACCATCTAATAGCCTACCACAATCCTATAATTATCCACAAAGCTTAATGGCTCAGTTTAATTCTGTTCAGCATGAGTTATAGCTCATAAAAGTTTGTCCCTTACTCAGACCCTTTTTTTCTTACCTGCATTTGTCATCTGGGATGAACTGTGATGACTCTATTGTAGGCTATATAAAATGTTTATTACATACCTTGTGTAGACCTACAAATCGCAGTGCTTTCTGACTTGAACGATGAACCCACAGCCTGTCACAGTGGAGACATGCTGAACCATTGTTTTTACTACTTCTCACTGGAAGTGGACACAACAATATCTTGGCTTGGTTGAATATAGGCCAATAAAAGAAACACACCCCAGCACAAGATGTCAACTCAGTTTGTCCTACAGAGCTCCACGGTAATTTTTTGTGACTTGTTATTGTTACCGAGTAGACATAATTATGCCCAGTGTGTATAAACAAACTGTAACAGCAGATTTCCTCCTCTTCGTCTGAAGGTGCGGACTCCGGCCGCAAAATCTGAACCTGTCTGGGAGGGCGTCTGTCCGTGGCCTTTTTGGAACGGCGACCCTCGCTGCCAACCTAGACTGAGGGGCAGCTCCGGACTGAAGGGTAGCTCAGGACTGGTTGGCGGCTCTGGCAGCTCCTGGCTGGCTGGCGGCTCTGGCAGCGCCGGACAGACGGGAGGCTCTGTAGGCAGAAGACGGAGAGACAGCCTGGTGCGGCGGCTGCCACCGGAGGGCTGATGCATGGAGATGGCACTGGATAGACCGGACCGTGCAGGCGCACTGGAGTTCTTGCCCAACCTTACCTGGTTGAATGCTCCCCGTAGCCCGACCAGTGCGGCGAGGTGGAATAGGCCGCACTGGGCTGTGCTGGCGAACCGGGGACACCATGCGTAAGGCTGGTGCCATGTACGCTGGCCCAAGGAGACGCACTGGAGACCAGATGCGTAGAGCCGGCTTCGTGGCACCTTGCTCGATGCCCACCCTAGCCCGGCTGATACGAAGAGCTGGAATGTACCGCACCGGGCTATGCACTCGCACCGGCAGATTTCCTCCTCCTCGTCTGAAGAGGAGGTGTAGCAGGGATCGGACCAAAACGCAGCGTGGTAAGTGTCCATATCGTTTATTATAAAACATAAACTGAATACTAAGAAATACAAAACAATAAATGTGAACATGAACGAAAACCAAACCGAAACAGTCCCGTGTGGTGACAGACACGGAAACAAACACCCACAAACCAACAGTGAAACCCAGGCTACTTAAGTATGATTGTCAATCAGAGACAACTAACGACACCTGCCTCTGATTGAGAACCATACTAGGCCGAAACAAAAACCTAAACATAGAAACACAAAACATAGACTGCACACCACAACTCACACCCTGACCATACTAAATAAAGACAAAACAAAGGAAAATAAAGGTCAGAACGTGACACAAACATAAAACCAGCAGGGGCCAAGTCCCCCTTGAGGTTCTTGAGAGACTACTGTAAGTTCAGGGTCGGGTACTGTTCATTGGAGCAGCATTAACGGATGAAAAAAATAGACTGAATGACACTGAATATATAATATATAATAATATATGCCATTTAGCAGACGATTTTATCCAAAGCGACTTACAGTCATGTGTGCATACATTCTAGGTATGGGTGGTCCCGGGGATCGAACCCACTACCCTGGCGTTACAAGCGCCATGCTCTACCAACTGAGCTACAGAAGGACCACTGAAGAGGTACATTGAAAAAAAGAGAGAGAGGCTATGATAGAGTACAGATAAGGGATCTTAATTTGATCATTTTATTGCGGCTGCAATTTTTCCTGCATGGCAGGAAATGCAAACTTGTAGTGTATTAAAGGTTTAAAAAGGCTTCTAAAGTTTGTATTTTCCACTTTAAAATGTCAGACTTGATTTGCCCGAACAAAAATGCATCAACCCCTACAAAAAAAAGTCCATTAATTATAATCCACATAATAATTCACATTTACTGTTGCTGCAGGATTATTTTCCTGCTGTAGCAAACTGGCTCAAATTAAGTTCCTACATCAAGGTCTTACTGTATCTGATGATATGGAGTCTGAGCTTGCTAAACATATCAAGAATCTTGTTTCATGGGATTAGTAGCCTCAAATGCAGAGAACTTTCCTACAAATTGGCACATCGAAACAACCTCCCTGTCACAGACAACTAGTCAAGAAATGACTGGTGTCCCCCAGGGCTCTGTTCTAGGCCCTCTCCTATTCTCGCTATACACCAAGTCACTTGGCTCTGTCATAACCTCACATGGTCTCTCCTATCATTGCTATGCAGACGACACACAATTAATCTTCTCCTTTCCCCCTTCTGATGACCAGGTGGCGAATCGCATCTCTGCATGTCTGGCAGACATATCAGTGTGGATGACGGATCACCACCTCAAGCTGAACCTCGGCAAGACGGAGCTGCTCTTCCTCCCGGGGAAGGACTGCCCGTTCCATGATCTCGCCATCACGGTTGACAACTCCATTGTGTCCTCCTCCCAGAGCGCTATAAGAACCTTGGCGTGATCCTGGACAACACCCTGTCGTTCTCAACCAACATCAAGGCGGTGGCCCGTTCCTGTAGGTTCATGCTCTACAACATCCGCAGAATACGACTCTGCCTCACACAGGAAGCGGCGCAGGTCCTAATCCAGGCACTTGTCATCTCACGTCTGGATTACTGCAACTCGCTGTTGGCTGGGCTCCCTGCCTGTGCCATTAAACCCCTTCAACTCATCCAGAACGCCCATCTGGTGTTCAACCTTCCCAAGTTCTCTCACGTCACCCCGCTCCTCCGTTCTCTCCACTGGCTTCCAGTTGAAGCTCGCATCCGCTACAAGACCATGGTGCTTGCCTACGGAGCTGTGAGGGGAACGGCACCTCAGTACCTCCAGGCTCTGATCAGGCCCTACACCCAAACAAGGGCACTGCGTTCATCCACCTCTGGCCTGCTCGCCTCCCTACCACTGAGGAAGTACAGCTCCCGCTCAGCCATGTCAAGTCTGTTCGCTGCTCTGGCCCCCCAATGGTGGAACAAACTCCCTTACGACGCCAGGACAGCGGAGTCAATCACCTCCTTCCGGAGACACCTGAAACCCCACCTCTTTAAGGAATACCTAGGATAGGATAAGTAATCCCTCTCACCCCCCCCTTTAAGATTTAGATGCACTATTGTAAAGTGACTGTTCCACTGGATGTCATAAGGTGAATGCACCAATTTGTAAGTCGCTCTGGATAAGAGCGTCTGCTAAATGACTTAAATGTAAATGTAATTGAACAGTAATATCTATATCTGAACGTTGGCATACATTTAAGATATACAATATACCACACACCCATTCCATTAATTAAACTTTGACCTACCAGCACCAGCACCATCATCCACTGTCCACCACTTACCCCAAGGTGGCTGAACCTTTTTTTGGGAAAAGCTATGTTTTCAAAACTGTTATGTTTATATGAATTCTGATAATTTTCAGGGATACACAACGTCCTGAAATATATGTAGATACTGTATCTTTGCTAGTAAGAATACTATATTCCCTTGATGTAGTGATGCTGAATGTAAAAAAAACAGCTCAACGCTATTTAGGGAATAGGGTGCCATTTGGGAAACAGACTGAGAGCACAGATCAGTAAATAAAGACCACAGCACTGCCACCAGAATGTGTCTGGGGACTCACACTCATCTTCTGGCCCCAAGTCAATTTAATTTAAATGTAAATTTCAGTGATGCATGGCGTTTAAAGGTTTACATTAGCAAAAAAGGGAAAGTGAATGAATGTATTTCAGACAGTCTCTGCAAACTCCACAGCCCTCATTTTTCTCTGTCTAATGTACTAGATCTAGTGTTAAGGGGCAGGGCAGGGACTGGCTGAAGATATGCATATCCTTTCTCCTCAAGCTGTTGGCTGACCGCATATATTTTGGGATGTTGTTAGACTTTCAGCTGTGTGAAGGCTTAAAGGTTCACAGATTCAGATGGAAATGTTAAAAAACCAGTGACTAATGAACAACTTCAGTATTAATTGGAGGAGAGCTAGAGAAAAAGAGGAGAAGGAGAAAGAGAGAAGGGTGGAAGAGGAAAGGGGGAAGGCAGGTCAGGGAGAGAAGCAGTATGGAGAATGATATCACCTTGCCCCAGAAAAAACAGATGGAGAAATGTTCCATTTCTACCTCAACTCTTGAGGAATTTCTGTGAATAAAGGTATTTCAGTCTGGGGTTTCAAAGTGAGGCATAAATTAACATATGAGTGGTGGTCAGGGCCACATGCTGAGAGGTTACCATGTGAGGCAAGTGTTGTCTTCTGGCAGAGGACTGGTTATTAGGTGTGAAAACCTTGTGACGTAAAATCTGGCCTTTGACCTCTCAACTCTACCTGTTTCAAGTGTTAAGACTTTTATTTCTTATTCATATATTTGATATATTATATTTTTGTTGTTGTTTATTTTTGATATTTATCTATTTAATTTTTTTCAGCTGCATTGTTGGTTAAGGATCCACCTTTTTTTCAATTTTTGCCTGAAATGACATACCCAAATCTAACTGCCTGTAACTCAGGCCCTGAAGCAAGGTATATTCTTCGTACCATTTGAAAGGAAACACTTTGAAGTTTGTGGAAATGTGAAAGCAATGTAGGAGAATATAACACGATATATATGATAAAAGATAATACAAAGACAAGAAAAAAAAACATTATTTTGTATTTTTTGGTCCCATCAACTTCTGTAGCTCAGTTGGTAGAGCATGGCGCTTGTAACGCCAGGGTAGTGGGTTCGATCCCCGGGACCACCCATACGTAGAATGTATGCACACATGACTGTAAGTCGCTTTGGATAAAAGCGTCTGCTAAATGGCATATATTATATATTATAAATGCAAGAGAAAGGCCATAGTGTATTATTTCAGCCCAGCTGCGATATAGATTTTGGCCACAAAATGTTGCACATATGTGCAACATTTTAGACTGATCCAATGAACCATTGCATTTCTGTTCAAAATGTTGTATCAAGACTGCCCAAATGTGCCTAATTTGTTTATTAATAACTTTTCATGTTCAAAACTGTGCACTCTCCTCAAACAATAGCATATTATTATTTCACTGTAATAGCTACTCTAAATTGGACAGTGCAGTTAGATTAACAAGAATTGAAGCTTTCTGCCAATATCAGATATGTCTATGTCCTGGGGGAATTTGTTGTTACTTACTACCTCATGCTAATCGCATTAGCCTACATTAGCTCAACCGTGCCATGGACGGGACACTGATCCCAAAGAAGTTTTAAGGGCTTGTAAGTAAGCATTTCACTGTAAGATCTACACCTGTTGTATTCGGTGCATGTGACAAATACAGTTTGATTTGATCTTTGAGTCATGAAAGAGTTTATTTTATTCTGTAGTAAATCCATTAGGTTAGACAAAGGGACTTTGTTACTGGATGGTTGTGGCTGATCAGAATTCAACCTGCACTCTCTCAACACTGTTAGATGTCCCTTCCATGTTCCCCTAATTTTAAAGACATAGCAGTCAGGTGTTCCAATTAGTCCAACAACTGAATATTTGAAGCAGTTCAGTACATATAGTGATGAGAAACTAGAGCGACGTGGACACTGTAAAGACAAGGACAATACCATACAGCAATTTGTGCCCTCAAATGGTACCCTATTCCCGATGTGATGCACTACTATTATGGGCCCAGGTCAAAAGTAGCACACTATATAATAGGGAATAGGGTGCCATTTGTAACACTAGCAATATTTTGGTCTATTAGAGGGGTTAAGTAAGGAGCCATGTATATGTCTTGGGAGACCCTTTACTGGCACACTGCTTTTACATTTTACACCCCATAATTCCACTGGTGATAATTATGCAGATACTCTTCAGTGCTTCTGCGTTTCCCTGCGTATAGATAGAGTCCCATATATAGTACTACTACATATGGAGGATAAACCATTATATAGGATCTTGTTTTATTTCTCCAATCCATGATCACATTTAGTAACAATTCACTAGTGAGGTGGGACATGTACAGTAAAGACACGCAAAAGCACATTTCATTTTTGACAAAGGTAAACTTTAACATTAGGTGCCTGGCCCTGGGCTACAGTAAACTAAACTACCTTTTGGAATCTGGGGCTGTGGGTGAGCAACCATTGTGTTGTACCAATATTGAAAGAGAAGGGGGAAGGGAACTAGATAGAGGAACAACTACTGTAACACACCAAATTGTCAATGCCTATCTATGTCTATACCCTAAGTCTATCTATATCTATATCCAGTGTCCTGTCATAACATATTTAAAAAATAAATTATAACACAAATACATATTACCTCTGTAACGTCCCATCTCTCTACGGCAACAAACTAGGGACATATTCGGCACATCAAAGAAACTTTTATTTAAGTTGCATAGTGACTTCAAAGACTAGAGATGGCCTTGTTCTTGTGAACCAGGGAATATGTCTGGCTGGTCAAACTGAATGATAATTCCCTGTTTCTGGGCAGGCTCCAAACAAGAGAGAGAGAAAGATATCAGGACTCAGGAGCCTTCTCTTCCTGGCAGGCCAAAGACCCTTGCTTCTCTCTAGACAGTCTCCATTAGTCACCTCTGTTGATCTTCAGCCTGAACGGGAACAGCCACCATGACTGGTCTGATTTGTAATCAGGTTACCAAGTACTCTTGGATGACCTCTGTTGGGGCAGCAGCATCAATGAGTTCATACTAATGGCTGTATTTTTCCTCTGAGAGTCCGTTGATCCTATTATATGGGCGGGGTAGCACTTTATAGTACAGCATGGACTAAAATGGTAATAATATTTCGTTTTTATTATTATTTTGCAATCTTAGAAGAGATTCTGCACACAGACAATGCCCAAGAGACTATCCCACTGCTGCCACCAATAAAGGGTTGGCATCTGGATCATTTGTAGTGGGGGTCGTGTGAAAAACACAAGTGGTGTAGTTGGGACTATACGCAGGTATACACCCAATACCCACTTTTTTTACCCACTGATGCGTATCAAAATAGTGTAGTGGAGGTATACGCTGTATCTATTATGTAAAACAACAGAGAAATCATGCACAAAGTAGCCTACACAATCGCTAAGCTTGTGAAATATATTAATCCGAGCTGCACACATACCCTAGTTTCAGCGGAATATCATCTGTCAGGCAGCCAGAGCCTGCAGCTCTCAACTGGTTGTCTCATGGAGCAGCTCACAGAAGAACAACATTGGTAGTTGGTAAGGTAAGTAGGAAGGACGTTTCAATTTATGATATCTACACTACTCGAAAAAAGGGTTCCAAAAAGGTTTTGCGGCTGTCCCCATAGGAGAAGCCCTTTTGGTTCCAGGTCGAACCCTCTTTGAAAAGGATTGGACATGGAACCCAAAAGGGTTCTACCTGGAACCAGACAGGTTCTTCTACCTGGAACCAAAAAGGGTTATTCAACATAGGAATTAGAATACTAGAATGGGCATGAACCTTCTCATGATGGTCCAAAGGTCAGCCATGTTGGTAAGGGAGTTGGCCAACCATGGTTCGTCAGTGCTGTGATAAGATAATGTGTAAAACAATACATGTGACAAATGTATCCGCACTGTATATATGTTAGCTAGCCAGACAGTTTTAGAAGAATGATTACAGTAATTTTTCAAATTAACTGCCACTGTGCTAACACTCAATTCAAACAATGCAGTCTACACACAGCCATAGACTGGCTCAAATCAGTTGATGATAGGACTTAGACAAGTTTTAAACACAAGTACTGATATTGTATCATATAATAGCACTCACAGCTTTCCAAGAAAATAACATCTAAGACATTTATGGTCTGTTTACATACACTGCTCAAAAAAATAAAGGGAACACTTAATTAAACAACACAATGTAACTCCAAGTCAATCACTCTTCTGTGAAATCAAACTGTCCACTTAGGAAGCAACACTGATTGACAATAAATTTCACATGCTGTTGTGCAAATGGAATAGCCAATTGGCAAGACACCCCCAATAAAGGAGTGGTTCTGCAGGTGGTGACCACAGACCACTTCTCAGTTCCTATGCTTCCTGGCTGTCACTTTTGAATGCTGGCGGTGCTTTCACTCTAGTGGTAGCATGAGACGGAGTCTACAACCCACACAAGTGGCTCAGGTAGTGTAGCTCATTCAGGATGGAACATCAATGCGAGCTGTGGCAAGAAGGTTTGCTGTGTCTGTCAGCGTAGTGTCCAGAGCATGGAGGCGCTACCAGGAGACAGGCCAGTACATCAAGAGATGTGGAGGAGGCCGTAGGAGGGCAACAACCCAGCAACAGGACTGTTACCTCCGCCTTTGTGCAAGGAGCACTGCCAGAGCCCTGCAAAATGACCTCCAGCAGGCCACAAATGTGCATGTGTCTGCTCAAACAGTCAGGAACAGACTCCATGAGGGTGGTATGAGGGCCCGGCGTCCACAGTTGGGGGTTGTGCTTACAGCCCAACACCGTGCAGGTCGTTTGGCATTTGCCAGAGAACACCAAGATTGGCAATTTGCCACTGGCGCCCTGTGCTCTTCACAGATGAAAGCAGGTTCACACTGAGCACGTGACAGAGTCTGGAGACGCCGTGGAGAACGTTCTGCTGTCTGCAACATCCTCCAGCATGACTGGTTTAACGGTGGGTCAGTCATGGTGTGGGGTGGCATTTCTTTGGGGGGCCGCACAGCCCTCCATGTGCTCGCCAGAGGTAGCCTGACTGCCATTAGGTACCAAGATGAGATCCACAGACCCCTTGTGAGACCATATGCTGGTGCGGTTGGCCCTGGATTCCTCCTAATGCAAGACAATGCTAGACCTCATGTGGCTGGAGTGTGTCAGCAGTTCCTGCAAGAGGAAGGCATTGATGCTATGGACTGGTCTGCCTGTTCCCCAGACCTGAATCCAATTGAGCACATCTGGGACATCATGCATGTCTCGCTCCATCCACCAATGCCACGTTGCACCACAGACTGTCCAGGAGTTGGCGGATGCTTTAGTCCAGGTCTGGGAGATCCCTCAGGAGACCATCCGCCACCTCAGGAGCATGCCCAGGCGTTGTAGGAAGGTCACACATGCACGTGGAGGCCACACACACTACTGAGCCTCGTTTTGACTTGTTTTAAGGACATTACATCAAAGTTGGATCAGCCTGTAGTGTGGTTTTCCACTTTAATTTTGAGTGACTCCAAATCCAGACCTCCATGGGTTGATAAATTTCATTTCCATTGATAATTATTGTGTGATTTTGTTGTCAGCACATTCAACTATGTAAAGAAAAAAGTATTTAATAAGAATATTTCATTCATTAAGATCTAGGATGTGTTCTTTTAGTGTTCCCTTTATTTTTTTGAGCAGGGTATATTTGAGGCTATTACACAGAACATTGGTATAAAATCCATAGAAACTGTAACAAGTGCACTGAGAGTTGGGAACAAGTTCAGGGAGTGAGTGTTTTGAGAAATAAAGACACAATGAACACGAAAAACAAACAACGACATGAAACAGAGTCAATCACACCTGAGGAAAGAACCAAGGGGAGTGACAGGCACAGGGAAGATAATCAAGGTGGTGATGGATTCCAGGTGAGTGTCATGAGGCGCAGGTGCATGAGACGATGGTGACAGGTGTGCGGGATAATCAGCAGCCTAATGACCTAGAGGCCGGAGAGGGAGTAAACCTAACATAACTATTGTCATATAATTAATTATATACCGTTTAAGGTTGACTATAATTCCATTACACAATTTCTGATACATCACATGCCTTTTATTTACTGCCATTCAATTGGTTCGTCTATGGGCATAGCCCAAAGAATCCTTTTCAGTTCTAAATAACAGCTTCTTCATAAAGAGTTTATATGTAAATGCTAACTAAAATGCAACAATGGGTCTGAAAACAAGGTATTAAAAAAGTTGTCCGAAGTCTTGGTTGAATCTTTGCCATGCGCAATTCTGTCATCATGTACTGTTTGAATGAACATTTCTAACGGCATTCCCCAAAAACCTTGCCAATTAAATGTGAATGCAAAGTAGGCCTACCTGGTAGAATTACGTCATGATGATTTGTATCAATCGGGAGGGTATTTGTTTAGCAAAATCAAAGGTACACTGTAGGCCTACATTGTTGTACAGCACATAAACACAGTTAGCCTACGCTTGCTAGGTGCGCAATTGTTGTTGTGCTATATAAAAAAAAGTTTGATTTTGACAGTGAAACCCTGCAAAAACTATTAGGAAAACTATTTTTCACTCAGGGCGTCTTTACTTCGCTAGGAAGGCCGTTTGGTAAGTTGTTGGCAAAATATAGTAGGTTATAACCATTTCTCCGGGTACCACTACAACACTGAGAAACAGTGGCACATGCGTTGTAGCTAGCTGTGAAGAAACAGTAGTATTCTCACATGCAGCCCAGTAACTCCGCGCTACCTACCAACTGTGCCATAAAATCCCAGGCCTGTTGGAAAAAACAGTAGTACACTTCACAGCGAGGAGTCCACTAAGGCATTTCATTATGCGCATTAGGCCTGTAAGCACCTCTCATTTCGGATACAGCATACTTGTAAGTATTTCCGCAATAATGCACGCATATACTGTATATTTACACTCGTTTCTGAGCGCCCACGCACCGTAAATAAGTGTGGGTTAGTTCTAAATATAAATGTATCTATGAACATCGTGTTTCTGCATGGTCTGAACTCGGCTTCTCCTGCCTGGTTGCCTTGGTCGTCACTAGTTACCCCATACACAAAGTCCTAAACCACGCCCATTTATATACATTTTCTTCCTAAAATGTGTTTTTAAACCTAAGGTTAACCCTAACCTTAAACACTGTTAACCGTATTCATAACCCTAACCTTAAATTAAGAGCAAAATGCACATTTTTGTTTTCATGAATTTTTACGATAAAACGATTTTAAAAAACTTTGTGGCTGTGGTAACTAGTGGAACCCCCACCCATATGTTCCTCATCCCGCCTCCTCCACTCGTTCGATGTGCTCTGCTATAGATTCTCTCTGGATCCTAAGTGCGGGCGAGAGCGGTGGTAAACATGGCGTCGGAAGGGATGATTTTAACCAACCACGACCACCAAATTCGAGTCGGAATTCTAACGGGTAATTTCTAAATATATCTAAATCGTTTGATGCCATCTCCGGCTAGCGTTGTGTGTTAATTTTATGTGATTGTCAGTGCTGTCTTTGCTCTCCACCGGGTTGTGGCCAGCTAGCTAGATGAGTTGTGGCTGTCATGCATCGGCTTCTCTAGCCTGTCAAACGGTTAACGTTAGCTCGCTACTGTAACATTACTACTTGACCGTATTCCTCGACTCCTATACTCCTAGTGATTTACAGATGTTGCCCTCTGTATTTTTTTTGTCATTTGTACCTTTTCAATGGTTTGTATACGCGAAATAAAATATATGTTCACGAAGGTGTAACTTGCAGCATTTTCTCGCTGTGTAGAAAACAGTTTTTCGATTTGAATAATTCATGTCTTGTACGCAAGCTGCAGCTAGCCTGGGAAAGCAGAGCAGCACGAGACAGATTCTGTCAGTGTCACCGACTCGAATATTATATTTAAATGAATGAGAATAAAGTCTCACATGATCTATTTTCAGCATGTTTGCTAAACTATACTGTTACTGAATTAATTTATGTTGCTTGCTAAATTAGTATTGCTATTCATAGGTGATTATTTCAGATTGCCTCGGTTTTAGTGTGGGGCGCTTGCGATGTAACGTAATTTTGTACTCGAGCGTGTCATTTAACATTTCTGTCGGATTTATTCAGATTGCTAGTTATATAGGCCAACCAATACAGATGACTGTTGAAATACATCTTATTTGGATGCATGACAAAATGGAGCTGTATTTTGGTGCAGCTGTAGTCCGTATAGCTAGCCGTGGAGTATAATCGTTGTTTATTTTACATTTTACTGAGCTTGGATTTGCTATCCCTGTCCCACTCACTGGATCCTTTTTTTGGCAAGAATAATAGCTTAACGATTACTCCGACGGTCAACATTGGCGTTCCGCTGCCTCTGTGCACATAAGTACACACACTGTTTTGACATAGGTCCTCTGCAGTAGTTAGATTTCTATCACACACGAGTACCCCGCCCCCTAGTTTCGGGGTAGGCACTGTTCATTGAACTCGGGAGGGATACCTAGTCAGTTGCACAACTGAATGCATTCAACCGAAATGTCCGTGCAATAATATCCTGGAATTTTTGGATTGTGATAGGTTGGGTGGGGCGTAGGGGTTTCCCCAATGACATGTAATGTTACAGGGAGATTCATTGCCAGCTGGAGCAGAACATATTTTGTTTATCTATGTGAGAATTGCTGGCAATTCTCACATAGACATTTCATTGAGAGGAAGTATGTTCTGGAATGCTTTTTACATTTGTAAAACAAACCATGTTTGAGAAAATCATGGTGAAAGTGGGCTCCCGTAAGACCCTATGATACATACATCTTAGTGTCATAGAGCACATTTTATAAGGAGTAAGGTATATTCTATATGATAACCATGTCTGGATTCTCAAATACAAATGTTCACATTAATTTATTCAACATCAAAACTACCCTTTTTGATTTTGTTCACTTGAAGACAAATTGATTGGAACAATATACTAGACAAGTCCATCAAATTTCCAGAATGGGTTTTCTGCTAATTCTGAAGTGTTGATACATTTTATGAGCACCACCAATAAAATGGATTTAAAGGGAACTCCCTCTGCTGATAAATTAGCTGAATGTGCGATCCTAAAGGAGGGCTGTATAAATTGGTTAATTACCTATAGTGTCAATTTATATGTATAACATGGGTCATATCACTAAAAGTATCAGGTATCAGTACTGTATATTGTTCCAAACAATAGGTCTAAAAATAAGCAAATACATTTGTTACTTTTGACCTTCAGCCATTCCAGAGTCCAACAGTTATTACAAACTATTAGGTTTTTGTATTTTGTATTCAAATAAAAAATACTAATATAGCTTACCACTTTGACGAATGCTGTAAGTATTTTACTGTTGATTATTGTGAATGATTGCCATAGTGTCTAGAGATGGGCCTAGTTGAAAAGGTGAACACAAACTTTAAGCTGAAATGGCTATTTTCCCCCACCCAACATGAAATTCCATCTGTCCTATCTCCTCTGTTGTATGGTCTTTCCTCAAATAGAGATTTCAGGATTCTCTCTGTGAAGCCTCTCACTGAAAAATGTCAATGGAAGGGTTCAGTGTGAGATCTCACTTTTGTGGCAGACTACACATTTCGTGTGTGTGTGTGTGTGTGTGTGTGTGTGTGTGTGTGTGTGTGTGTGTGTGTGTGTGTGTGTGTGTGTATATAGCTTTAAATATACAGTCTATGGTGGGCAGGGGCTTCTGAAGTTACTGTATCGGTCAAGTCTAATATTGGTCCAGACAACTATGTTCTCAATTAGACAAATAACAGTAGGCCTGTGTTTTTAAATAAGAGTTCATTATGACTGATTTATTATTATGAAGTGTTTGTGTGTGGGGTATGCCTGTGTGTGTGGTTGTGGTGAGCGGACTGACAGTGCGTATTGGGCAGATAAAAGTACCACATATCCTGCCAGTCAGTCCAGTATCAGTCTGTTTATGTGCCAGAGAGAGACAGGCCCTGTGTTGTAGTGAAACCACTACTCCTGTTTACCCTCCTGCTGTGTGTCTAGCACCCTGGCAGCTATGGAAGTGGACCGTGTCAGGTGTGAGAGCGTGTGTGTGCGCCTGTGTATCTAGTGGCAGCTATGGTATTATCCTCACAGGTGTTTGTGTGTTTAAGCTGAGCTGTGTTGTGTGCTTCATTTATTTTGTTTGGGGAGATGTGTGACGGGACTGCAATTTTGCTGTCTGTTTGCCTGTCCTGCCGATCTGCGTGTCACCTTTTTTGTCTAGCCTCGTGGTAGTCCTGCAGTGTGTCGGTGAGTTATTTAACATTTTGTGATGATATTCTCTTTGATAAACAAAAGAGAACTTGGGAGGAGAAACAAACTAAATACACTTTTCAAAAATTATTTTCTTCTTTTGGTTTCCAAAGTTGCATTCAAAGGAGCTGCGGCTGGCATCAAATATTATTTCAGGGTGAGCAGAGTAGAGCGTCTGCCTGACAGCCCCTGTCTCTGTGCTGTTCAAAGCACTGATCACAACCACACTGTTAATGCTACACCACGCAAGGCTATATACTCAGTCTCTGCTTTCCCTCTCTCCCCTGCCTTTGCAAAACAGCCTCTGTTGTGTGTCCCCTGTTGAAATCACCATATCTCCTATTTGTGAAAAGTGCAGTAAGGTTGTCTGTGTTCAACCTTTTTACAAGGACTATATAAGCCTTTTCAAACAAAGTAGACAAATTACCTTGAATAACCAACTCACGTCTGTCAGCATGCAATGAAAGAAGTTAGCGTTGATGAGGTGAGGGAACGTGTTGACAGTGGACACCTCTGTGTCATCTTGTCTGTTTGGACACTCAACACTCCACAGATCTGTGATAACTGTGTAACACCTTTCTAAAGCCCTTGTTGGCTGATCCAGGTTTCCGCTGCACTCATTTAACTGCCGCTGCGCCACAGGAAAATCATTGCCTCCATGCCCTGAAAATATTAAACAAAAACAAATATTTCTGTTAAGGTGCACTTTCATGCTAGTACAGTCCACATGTACTTTTCCTCAGTCAACAAAATTAGTAATAAATAGAAAAATCAGACAACACCATCGTAGAATAGACTATTTACCTAGACGACTTGTGTGTTTTACAAGAGAGAAACATTCCTCTCGAGGTGCATTCAACCTACGCATGCCATAGGGAGGGAAACCTGCATTCTGACAACCAATCAAAGCACAACAATTCTTCCAATTTTTCTTTCTCCCCAATTTCGTGGTATCCAATTGGTAGTTAGTCTTGTCTCACCTCTGTAACTCCCATATAGACTCGGGAGAGGCGAAGGTCGAGAACCGTGTGTTCTCCGAAACACACAACCCAGCCCAAGCACAACCCAAGCCGCACTGCTTCTTGACACAATGCCAACTTAACCCGGAAGCCAGCCGCACTAATGTTTCGGAAGAAACACCGTACATCCGGCGACCATGTGCACTGCGCCCGGCCCGTCACAGGAGTCACAAGTGCGCGAAGGGACAAGGACGTCCCTGCAGGCCAAACTGTCCCCTAACCCGGGTGACGGTGGGCCAATTGTGCGCCGCCCTATGAGTTTCCCGGTTGCGACAGAGCCTGGACTCGAACCCAGAATCTCTAGTGGTACAGCTCGCACTGCCTTAGACCACTGCACCACTCGGGAGGCTGAAAACTGCAGTATTAATTGCCTTTGTAAAAATAAAAACTGTAGGTTCCCAGCATTCCATTCCTACTTTTATTAATTTCTAAATTTGTAAATATGTGAGAACTGCACCATTTTAAACCCTGAGTTTTTAGTAGTGTCATGGTTAAGCACGTTACTGCTCGCCAATCGCCTTGAGTGCATAGGGGAGAGTAGGGCTAAATGTAACACAGGTCAGTTGTAGGGTAACTTGGGGTAAAATGTGACTTTACCTCCATTTTTTTTCCCCTGTAGTGACTTTTAAATTGTGATAAGACAGATTAC
This sequence comes from Oncorhynchus gorbuscha, assembly GCF_021184085.1. Taxonomy (NCBI): domain Eukaryota; kingdom Metazoa; phylum Chordata; class Actinopteri; order Salmoniformes; family Salmonidae; genus Oncorhynchus; species Oncorhynchus gorbuscha. The sequence continues at coordinate 38,869,626 of NC_060189.1, read as the reverse complement.
ATTTTTAGTCAAGCAAGATTAGTGGCAACCAGGGAAGTGGGAGAAAAAAATAGTGGTTTTTGTAAGAAGTACAGGCAGGCATTTACCCCGGGTGGGGAGTTACCCTAATAGGTAGGCGTACATCACTGTGTTTATGCACATTTTTGGGACATAAAATGAATCAATAGGATGCTAACTAATTTTAAAAGATTACATTTAGATCCAGCTATTGATGAGCCCAATCGGGTAAATGCAGATAGGCAACCCCATGCTTCAGCCTATTTATTTATAGCCATAATGCTGCATCAGTTGGGCTGCAGGTGATAATGCTGAGCATACCTGATAATATGAACCCTGCACAGTCTACATGCATGGTCCAATGTTTTACCAATATATTATTAGGCTCATTTCTGGAGGTGGATGTTTTATTTTAGATGTCAGCACAGTTTTTATTTGAATTAGTTTTGGAGTAGAATGACCTTTTAACCCCGGAACCCCAAAACAAGAGGGGGAGAGATCTCCCGTTCAACATTTCCCCCACTGCTACACATTTTTCCAGAGGAAATCCTTGGCTGATCTGTGATCAGATATTAGAAATGTAAGCCCTATAAACCCTGGCTGGCTGAGAAGAGGAGGCTGAAGAGAAGTGGACACCGTTAGGCAGTTAATTCAATCTAGAGCTCATGTTGACACCCTTTTAGGAATTACAGAGCTGTGTCACCGAGTGGCCTCCGATTCTGCCAATTCCCACTCTACCGGGAGTCAACCAACCTTACATCAAACTTACGTCAACTTTACATGGTCTAATTGGATCTGATGGAGCTCTTGTTTTATCACCAAGGTCACTCACTAGTACCAAGGTGCCTCTTGAAGAAGCATAGTTGCGCTTTGTTATAGCCTTCTGTGCCTAGCTATGTTTGAAGTAAAGGGAGGTTTGCTACTCTCTGATACGTCAACAACAGTACATCTCTTATAGTTTTCATCTACATCTGATGGGGAATTTTCATAGGCTACTTGGATTAAAGTTCATAGATCATACTCCTATGAATTGATGGGTTAATTTTTGTCTGGTGTTGGCTACTGGGTGCCTTGGTCCAGCTCCCATTTGTGGGTCTAATCCTGAATGCTGATTGGTTAAAACCGCGTTCCAGCCGGTGTCTATTCTACAAGTTACCACCGACTAAATCTATGACGTTAAAATGCCTCTTTACTCTGTTCCATCTGACTGCGCAATCCACTGTCTCATCAACGGAAAATAAACACCCACGAAACACAAGTGGGAAAAGGCTACCTAAGTATGATTCTCAATCAGAGACAACTAACGACACCTGCCTCTGATTGAGAACCATACCAGGCCAAATGCAAAACCACAACATAGAAAACGGAACATAGACAACCCACCCAACTCACGCCCTGACCATACTAAAACAAAGACATAACAAAGGAACTAAGATCAGAACGTGACAAGATGAGTCGTGGCTGGGTCTTCCAGCATGACAACGACACAAAACACACAGCCAGGGCAACTAAGGAGTGGCTCCGTAAGAAGCATCTCAAGGTCCTGGAGTGGCCTAGCCAGTCTCCAGACCTGAACCCAATAGAACATCTTTGGAGGGAGCTGAAAGTCTATTGCCCAGCGACAGCCCCGAAACCTGAAGGATCTGGAGAAGGTCTGTATGGAGGAGTGGGCCAAAATCCCTGCTGCAGTGTGTGCAAACCTGGTCAAGAACTACAGGAAATGTATGATCTCTGTAATTGCAAACAAAGGTTTCTGTACCAAATATTAAGTTCTGCTTTTCTGACGTATCAAATACTTATTTCATGCAATAAAATGCAAATTAATTACTTAAAAATCATACAATGTGATTTTCTGGATTTTTGTTTTAGATTCCGTCTCTCACAGTTGAAGTGTACCTATGATAAAAATGACAGACCTCTACAAGATTTGTAAGTAGGAAAACCTGCAAAATCGGCAGTGTATCAAATGCTTATTCTCCCCACTGTACAAAAGAGTCAATTGAAAAAAGGTCAAATGAAAAACAGCTAATTTGCAGTCTTTCCAGCTTTTCAGTTTGAAGTGATTGTGTTACTGTAGCTGTGTTGTTGGCTAGCTCCTCGGAACAACAGTGTCCTGACGAGTGAGCACATTCTCAATGCCAGGCGAAATCACACCTCATAGCTCATTGTTATGGATGTATCCAAATAAATGTCACTAGAATACAGCTTGAACAAATGCAGCTACTTTGCTGTAATTCAGGCTGCAGTTTGATGTGACTAAGTTAGCCGTAGTTGGCTAGCTAGCAAAGAAGGGAAAATAACGTTGTCAGCCAGTATGACAATGGAACAATTTTAGAACGAACAACTCGGTCGCGTCCATAGATGCAGAACAAAAAGACTGGCAACCGAACGGATAGAATGAACGACCCACCGGCTTGGGTAGTAACCCTAGAATTGTGTTGGGACTATATCTTGTGGAAGGATGAAATAGTATGAATAAATTAATCCAAATAATGTTTTTAATGAAAATATGTCAATTGTTATTTGAATATGTTGTATAAAAGTGATCATGCCCTTGAAGACTGTGTTTGGAAGATATATTGGCACCCGTGCATTTTCACTTTCACAATACATTTCTGCACTTTGCTAAAAGTTTCAAGTAAATAATAATGCAATTATCTGACAACACCAATGAAAAAGTAGCTGTGCTCAGGGACACTTGACGTTAAATTCAAGATTAAATCAAATGTAAACATGCGATTGCCGAAACCCACATAGCTGGTGCAGATCTGATTTTAGAATCTCTGCCTATATGTGCATAAAGGCTCTCAGGATTTGAACTTGCAACCTTTTGGTCTAGAGTGCATTAATGTCTCAGCAGTTCCACAAGATAGTTATTTGTTACCAATAATATATATCCACTACTCTCAAATAGGGATGCACCGATATTATATTTTCCTTGACAACAAAAAAAAGATACCGATTTTATTTAAAATTGTTGTGGCCTTTTTAAGCATTCTAGTACAGTTAAATAGTTGAAACACACACTGACCAAAGAGTTATATTGTTGGCATTTACTTATGTCCCCATTACCAGTAAAACATCATCAAAACCTATTTATTTCACATACTTGCTGTGCTGTTTCGTTGTTCATTTGTTCAGTCTCAACCAGGATTCCAATATCCTCTTCACTGTTGATGTTGAGACTGGTGTTTTGCAGGTACTATTTTTAATTAAGCTGCCAGTTGATGACTTGTGAGGCGTCTGTTTCTCAAACTAGACACACTAGTGTACTTGTCCTCTTGCTCAGTTCTGCACTGTCCTCCCATTCCTCTTTCTATTCTGGTTAGACAGTTTGCGCTGTTCTGTGTACACAGCGTTGAACGAGATCTACAGTTTCTTGGCAATTTCTCGCATGGAATAGCCTTCATTTTTCAAAACAAGAATAGACTGACGAGTTTGAGAATAATGGTCTTTGTTTCTGGCCATTTTGAGCCTGTAATCAAACCCACAAAAAGGATATGTATACATTATTAAAGTGGTATTATTTAAAGTGACTAGTGATACCTTTTTTATTAAAGTGGCCAGAGATTTGAGTCTCTGTTGGTAGCAGCCACTCTGTTAGTGATGGCTGTTTTTCAGTCTGATGGCCTTGCGGTAGAAGCTGTTTTTCAACCTCTCGGTCCCAGCCTTGATGCACCTTGCCTTCTGGATTATAGCGGGGTGAACAGGCAGTGGCTCGGGAGGTTGTTGTCCTTGATGATCTTTTTGGCCTTCCTGTGACATCGGGTGCTGTAGGTGTCCTGGAGTGCATGTAGTTTGCCCACGGTGATACGTTGTGCAGACCGCATTACCACTCTGGAGAGCCTTGCGGTTGTGGGCAGAGCAGTTGCTATACCAGATGGTGATACAGCCCGACAGGAATCTCGCTTGTGCATCTATAAAAGTTAGTGTTTTAGGCGACAAGTCAAATTTCTTCAGCCTCCTGAGGTTGAAGAGGAGCTGCTGTGCGGTGACCATTTCAGTTTGTCTGTGATGTTTACGCCGAGGAACTTAACTTTACACCTTCTCCACTACTGTCCCATCGACATGGAGGGGGGATGCTCCCTCTACTGTTTCCTGATGTCCACGATTATCTCATTTGTTTTGTTGACGTTGAGTGAGTGGTTATTTTCCTGACACCACACTCCGAGGGCCCTCACTTCAGCCCTGTAGGCAGTCTCATCGTTGTTGTTATTCAAGCCTACTACTGTAGTGTTGTCTGCAAACTTGATGATTGAGTTGGAGGTGTGCATGACCACGCAGTTATGGGTGAACAGGGAGTACAGGAGGGGCTGAGAAGGCATCCTTGTGGGGCTCCAGTGTTGAGGGTCAGCAGGGTGGAGATTTTGTTTGCACGTCAGCCTTGACATCAATTTTGCACATCAGCTTTAAACTAGACACCAGGCCATTTTTAGCTAATATTGGTTTTATTGTTATGTTGATGGTTGAGCACCACTTTTGACACTGTCATTTCTGCATGTAAGAACTTGTGGCAATCAAGAGCTGCTACTTCCAAAATATTTAAAGGCAGCTGTTTTCATATGAAGTTAATCTTTTTCTTTTCAATAACTTGCTATTAACTAATTGCATGTGGGTTATTGTGAAATTTATTTTAATTTACTGTACCTTAAAATTCACAGTAATTTACTGTACCTAATCTCCATGTTCACTGACCTGACAGTCTGGTAGGAAAGTGAGTATTACAATAACATGGCTCTTTGGTATCACATGCACTGACAGTGTACAAGATTAATGTTTATGAACAGAATACAACAGAGCACATTAACTGGGATGATTTTCCCTCTCATGGGGGACCAAAAAGAGCTAGCTGAAGCGTCACCTCTAAAAAGCCACTCCTGCAGTCTTATGCTGTCGCTGCTACAGTATGCTGCCAATCAGCAAGTAATGTGCATGTTGTCAACAGAAATGTCAGTGAAGGCACAGTAGGTTACTGGCAAGGATTGCTAGTGGCAGCAAGTGTCTTGTAGGTTACTGGCAATGTTTTGTCAGTAAGTTATTGTGACATTTTTAGAATAACTTACTGACGAGTAGTTTCCAGTTAAGAATTGACAAATTCACAGCAACAAGTTGCCATTAAGTTATAAAAAAACTGTATAATAACCTCTTTACAGTGCAACTCATTATTGGCACATTCTCTTAAAGTTTGAAAAACAGTGTTAAGATTTTCTTTACTTGCATCAGCATAAACATCAAACACTCAAATTGCTCCAACACTTCCACTGACAGTTGGCACAAACACACATTTGTTTTTACCACACCCTCAAATATGCTAATGAGCCCCAATCAGTACATTGCCCCTAGCTATATTTTAAAGCACAGCGATGAGCGTACCTTCTATTCAAGATAATGGGTAGAAAAATGTCCAATCCCTACAAGGTACCGAACTGTACCATGTGAGTTTATATGTGTAGTTGGGAAGTTTCCATTTTTGTACCCCAGGGAACAACACTGTACCCTAACCATAAGCCTTATTTTTGAGACCGTGTTAATATATGTTCCAAGTAATAAGTATGAACCTGGTGGCACTGCAGAAAGAACGAGGCACTCCCAACCAAGAGGTTGCAAGTTTTAATCCACAAATTATTATTGGATACTCTGTCAAGTGTCCTTGATCACTGCTAGTTTTATGTTGATATAATGCTGGTGGTGACAATTGTACAAATATTTACTTGAATCTGGGCAGGTTTTTAGCAAAGTGCAGGAATGCATTTTTGCCAATAAGTCTGTGGCCATATATTTTATGCTCACAGATCTGATCGTGTAGCTGCGTTGTAGCAGGACATTACAGGTTGGTAGCAAGCAAGGGGTTATTAGTTCAAATCCCATTTAAAGCGGAGTCCCAATTTTGGTCACAGTACAAAATTATACAAGTTTTTACAGTAATTAAAATCAGATTACAGAAGCATACTCTCATTTTATAGAAATATCACCAAGTTTATGTATATTTTTACTGAAATTGTGCAGAAAAATATTCTTGGCTATATATTTATAGCCAATCTCCATTATGTCCATAGACCTGGTGGCGCAGCAGGATCTTCAGGTAGCTAGCTGCTGTACCAAGAGGTTGTGAGTTCAAATCCCAAGTGAGGTTGAGTCCCAAGTAATCAGCAGCATACTGTCCTTTAACATTAACACCTGAGTTTAGCTGTACAAATACAGAAACTAGCTGTAGATTTACCATATTTTCACCGCAACTAGACAACCTCCAGGGGACAATGACGCAACGTTCTGAGAACATCCTAATAACGTCCTCGGAACAAACCGGGAACTCCATACAACCTGCTGGGTACCATCACTATTTAAAAATGGAATTACTGTCAATTACGTCTTTTTAAAGTATGGTATTCTAAAGGACGCTTGACATCTCGGGTAATTGGCTTTCGCATGTCCTTAAATGCTGTCATGTAATTTCATGGTATCACATGTTGAAATGTTGTATCCCCATGTTGTAAAAAATAAATAAATCACAAGATCATGTTTTCATGTGCTCAAATGTTGTCACATGTAGAGTGTAACGATATCACATGTTGAAATGTTGCATCCTTATTGTCACATTTATTTCACGAGATCGTTGTCACATATTGCTTCACATGAAATCAGGTGATCACATGAAATTCATGTGGTTTTTCCTAAACCTCTTAAGTCGACCCCCTACTTTTTCGAACATTCTGTTAAAAATCGCGCAACATTTCAGCGCCCTGCTACTCATGCCAGGAATATAGTATATGCATATGATTAGTATGTGTGGATAGAAAACACTCAGACGTTTCTAAAACTGGTTAAATCACGGCTGTGACTATAACAGAACGTGCGTTTCATCGAAAAGTGCAGGAAAATCTGATCACTGAAAATGGGAAAATATATCAATGCGCCACTGGAACGTATTGTTGAATAGAAACCACAATACCTGGAGCCGAGGTTGCAATACCTACAGCTTCCACACGATGTCAACAGTCTTGTCATTTGCCTAGGATTTGTTTCTTGGTCAAACGGACAAGAGGCATCCCATTTCTTCCGGTCTCCGACCGGATATTTTGGTTGGGATTTACCCGGACATTATATTTAAAGACGTACAGCTATAGAATATACATCGCCTCGTGATCAATTTGATCGATTATTAACGTTTACTAATACCTAAAGTTGCATTACAAAAGTATTTCGAAGTGTTTTGTGAAAGTTTATCGTCAACTTTTTTAATAAAAAAAAATGACGTTATGTTATAAAACGGTGTTTTTTTCCTTGATCACACAGTCTTCATAGATCGATATCTAGGCTATATATGGACCGATTTAATTAAAAAAAAGACCCAATAGTGATGTTTATGGGACATCTAGGAGTGCCAACAAAGAAGATGGTCAAAGGTAATGAATGTTTTATATTTTATTTCTGCATTTTGTGTAGCGCCGACTATGCTAATTATTTTGTTTACGTCCCCTGCGGGTATTTAGGGGTGTTGCATGCTATTAGATAATAGCTTCTCATGTTTTTGCCGAAAAGCATTAAAAAAATCTGACTTGTTGGCTGGAGTCACAACGAGTGTAGCTTTAATTCAGTACCCCGAAATGTGTGTTTTAATGAACGTTTGAGTTTTAACGAGTGCTATTAGCATTTAGCGTAGCGCATTTGCATTTCCAGATGTCTAGATGGGACACATGCGTCCCGGGTCGACTCAAGAGGTTAACCTTTCTGGCGCAGGCGTTCCGCTAGCGACCCACCTTGACAACATCGGTGAAATTGCAGAGCGCCAAATTCAAAATACAATAAACGCAATATTAAACATTCATGATAATACAAGTGTCATCCACGATTCTTTAGTTTAGAATCTTGGCAATCTAATCGCATTGTCGGATTTCAAAAAGGCTTTATGGCGAAAGCACAGCATTCGATTATCTGAGGTCAGCGCCCCACAACAGCATATTATCCAAACAAGCACAGGCATCACAAAATCCCAAATAGCAACAAAATAAGTCAATTACCTTTGAAAATCTTACTCTGATCACAATCACAAGAGTCCCAGGAACACAATGAATGGTCGTTTTGTTCGATAAATTCCTTTTATATCCCAAATAGTCCGTTTTTAGTAGGCATCATTGAGTTCAGTAATCCACCTGTTCAGAATGTAGACATGGCAGTTCCAAAAGTGACTAGTTATGTTTGTCCAAACAAATCAAACAACGTTTCTAATTCATTATTAAGTACTCTAATATCTAAATAAACAATATTTCATACGGAGCGGACTATTTTCAATAGGAAAGGAAAATATCGCAGTGTGCTCCCTCTGTCACGCGCGCAATGAGACTAACTTTGCCATAGAGCTCCCTGAGGATAAACAACTATTCCTTGTTGGTTTTTCTAAAAACAAGCCAGACACCATGTATAAAGACTGACATCTAGTGGAAGCCATAGGAACTGCAATTTGGGAGGTGGAAGTCTGTTTTCAATAGCTTAACTTTGAATTGGCTGGCAGGTCAACAGAAAACAAATGTGTCCTTGGGTTTTTGCCTGCCAAATCAGTTCTGGTATAATCAGACATCATTTTAACAGTTTTAAAAACTTTAGAGTGTTTTCTATCCAATACCACCATGCATATCCTAGGTTTTGGGCCTGAGTAGCAGGTAGTTTACTTTGGGCACTTCAGTCATCCAAACTTCCGAATACTGCCCCCTATCCCTAACAAGTTTTAAGGGACGTAATGAGCTCCTAGAGCCGGAGGTGCTTGTAGCCTTTTAGACTGCCTAAACCACTAACCTGGCTCTTGCCCCGAGACTCCCAAGGGCTCTTCTCTCTGCTGTTGTTATTGGTATGCTGTAGTTGAGTGGGATTCGGGTAGCAGTGCCCACAGGGTTCGACAATGCTCTTGAGAAGGTACATGTCACAGAGCATCTCTTCATGACACGATAGTGTATATATAGAGCACTCAGAGTTGCTCTTTGCTGCCACTTTTCTGCCTGGCTACTAACTCTATGGCCCTATAGGCTACCTAATGACATTTACATTTACATTTAAGTCATTTAGCAGACGCTCTTATCCAGAGCGACTAAGCCCCAAGTAAAAGCATCTATGTTAACACTACTACATCATTGAGTACGGTTACATGCACACAATAATGTGATTTATTGTGGATAGTCAGATTTAATATAATAGTTTTGATTTAAAACGTTTACATGTTTTGCAAGAAGATCGTTTTCCCTAATAGTCGTGTTTACATGGACTCATTTGAAATCCCGCTACCTTATGGCACTCTGATAAATGCAGAAAATCAAAATAAATGTTCTACCACATTGACAATGTTATTTTTGGGAAGCATATTTGATTCTGAGTTCGGACATATAAAGTTTGTATGTGAAAACTACTTCTAAGATGCATTCATTCATTTGTTCCGAACTCACTTCACTTGCGCTAAAGAGGGAAGCTTACTTGGCTGGTGCTAGCACATGCCCAGATCAAATACACAGCTGGAATGCTGATTTAAGGTGTTTACAGAAAACCAGGTTTAATCAGCGTATGCTTATTTATATTTTGACCTTGCGCTGATTTTTAAAAAGATAAACGGAGTAAAGTTTTACATGAGTATTGCATAATCTGGTTTATAGCATAATCAGTTTAATATCGAATGATTTACTGTGCATGTAAAAGTACTCGGCGTTGGTGGTTGGACGATCTTTTCGAATGCCCCCCTGGGCCAGCTTTGAGTATCTCTGTTTTGCTGTGTGAGCATTCACAGGCACATGTGTTTAGGGATAAATAGTCTATCTCCATACTCTGCTACTGTATGGGATCTGAATCAGACCATTGTGACTGATTTGATACAGTGACAATGTGACCAATTAATTTAGTGAAGGACAGTCAGAAGGAATAATCAATGTTCTCCCTGACCCCTCGCTGTGATCGTTGCTGTGCAGTGTATTGTGGACCCAGCCAGGCAGTGTGTGTCTCTGACTACTGGAGTTTGGCCCTTAGTCTCCCCTCTCCACTGCCCTGGTGGAGTGCCTGAGTGATAAAGAGGTAGAGCGAGAGACTGAAAGAGTGCTGGTGGCGGGAGGGCGGATGGAAGGATCAGAGGCGTTAAGTCCATTAGGATGTGAATGGAGCTGTGCTGGGTCACAAGCACGCTGGGTGCATTCTCGCTCTCTGCTGCTGTCGCGTGAGTGCCTCTGCTCTGCCTGTCTCCCCCTACACACTTTCTATTTCCCTCCCCCTCGTTTGCTCTTTTTCTTCTCTCTATTCCCCTCGGTCTCCTCTCTCGCTCTCTTTCTCTTGACAGCAGGGTGGAAGCTCACTCCTCGTAGGTCAACACACACACACACACACACACACACACACACACACACACACACACACACACACACACACACACACACACACACACACACACACACACACACACACACACACACACACACACACACACACACACACACACACAGGGGTGGCAGAGGAAGATGACAACAAAAATAGTATCCGGGCTAAAATCCTCACCCAGCCTTAATCCCTCAGTAATCTATATCCCCAAAACCAATGTGTGTGTGCGTGTGGATGGGAGGATATGGATTGTGTGTGTGCAAATTAGTTTTGGACTCATTGGGATTCAGTATGTTGAGTAGTGATGAGTCATACTCCCTTCCACGTGCCGAAGTCACAGAGAAGGATTGGAGAAAGGAAAACAAGGCTCAATGCCTAACCCACTGGTCTTTCTTAACCACCTCATGATGCCCGCCTGCTCTAACAGTGTTCTTATGGTTTGGCCTAGTTACTTAGTGAGTCAGTCAGTTAGTTAGTGTGGGTAGTTGCTTTAGAGTGAGGCAGCCCATTTTAGTTCAGCCTTTTCCTCCTGTTGTTTTCTGCTGCTTTATTCCTCAGCTTTAAATCACCCTGACAGCACAGCCACAGCTTAGTAATTTGACTGTTTATTATGATTATTAAACGTCACAACAATTTAGTTAAGGATAGATGGGGGAAGGCGAAGTAGGAAGAGAAGAGGTCACAGTCAATCAGATATGCTTTAGTTGTACCGTAATTTGTTTTTGTATTACTGTATGTCATTCAACATGACTAATGTGGTGAGATTCCAGTATCTCTCTGAGCCACTGACTATGACCTACAGGAGTTGAGCACTAAGCTGAACACTGATGCTAAGGAGAGTCTGTTTCCTTCTAACCTGATGCTACCGAGACCTGCGACACTGGCCACACGTGGTCTGATTCTCTATCTACATTTCTCTTAGAAGTGTGCACTTACTTACTCCTCCTCATGGATTTTACATGTTGGAATTTCCTGACATTCCAAGTTCTAACCCCTTGCAGATATTACTAATATATATATTTTTTGTGGACATAGAAGAGCACTCCCTTTCCCTCATGTCCTGTCAAAGTAACATCAGGACTAGGGAAGGAGGTGTACCAATGATTTATAGTCCACATTACACTGGGTCAAAAGAGGCCTTTTAGTCTGGGGGTGTAGGCTGCCAAGGGATGGCCAGGTATATGCTGCCCCTTCCCCCAGCCAAACACACAGATACTGGAGGTACTAGCGCAAACAGTTAGCAGCAGCATGGAAAGCAGCGATTTCTGCACCTGTCCAGAGTAATGTTGTCACGATACCTGAATTTGAACTTCAATACAAAAATAACAAAGCCACTGAATAGCACTTGATCCAGACACCTCGTGCTCTGTTCTCTGTTTTGAGTTCAATATCATTTAGGACAACAACAAAAAACATCTTAGTCCAATATTTTTCCATATATCAAATCAACTATATGCACTGAGCATATGACTAGAGGGAGTCCGACCGCAATTGATTTGATTGTGCCGGGCTGAGTGACTGTGTGACTAGCACCCGTTGTCTCTCTCTCCTCCCTGCTGCAGCAACCACCACAGATCATCAGTATTTATTGCGATGTCCGTGTTGCTGACGCTGCAAAAAAAATTAGTCTTTTCGGACTGACAAGTTCTGTTACTGAATTCCATAATTTGTTTAGGAAAAAAATTCCCTGTTCCCTCCATCCTTGCTCTCTTTACGTGACATGTATTCATCGCATGCACCTGATCAGTAGGGCCTGACTTATTATATCATCACATCAATAAATTGGCTATAAACAAACTTCGAACACCGTCACACATTAACAGCAAAATGGATGCAGAGATCGTGAAAAGTAATCTCGACACGGGAATGTTTACTGGTTGCTCGGGAGGTAAAGGGGAAGTCAGGTGTGTGGAATAAATTTGACTAGTTGTAGAAAATTCTGGAGATCTAGAAAAAGAAGGTAAGGAGAAAGCACTGCGTGCATATTATGTGTCCCAAACTGGTGCTGTTAGATTACAATGTATTTTTTTTGCTGACCGTTTGGAACGATGTAAACACAAAATAAATTATAAGCCTATCAGAGAGTCTGTAACGTATTTTTTTTGTTAAGCCTTTATTACAGCAAAGACAAAGTCACATTCATTCCTAAATGCAGTTTCTGAAATGGAACAATTTATACATTGTCTAATTATTAAAGGGTCGCGTTATTTTATCTTAACTAAAATGCTTGATTGCATTTCAAATCATGAATGACTTGTATGCTGTGTAATGGCATGAACAAATGAATGATTGATATGGTAGCCTATATAACTATTGAAATATAGGTGGAAATTAAGGTATTAAGACTAACCAGGAGGTGCTCTTAGGCCTACAGCTCAATGGTGGTAATACAAGGCTGCTATACTAAGCCTATTAATGACATTACTTATTATTATATTGATGATCACAATAATATTAGTAATAATAACAATAAGGAGATCAAGAAAAAGGAGGGCTGTTATTGTCATTAGAGGTCGACCGATTAATCGGAATGGCCGCTTAACCTGTTACTCCTACCCCCCTACTTTTTCGAACATTCTGTTTAAAAATCACGCAACATTTCAGCACCCCGCTACTCAGGCCAGGAATATAGTATATGCATATGATTAGCATGTGTGGATAGAAAACACTCAGACGTTTATAAAACTGGTTAAATCACGGCTGTGACTAACAGAACGTGCGTTTCATCGAAAAGTGCAGGAAAATCTGATCACTGAAAATGGAAAAATATATCCATGCGCGACTTCAACCGATTGATAAAGGTGAACCACAATAAATGCGGCCGAGGTTGCAGTACCTACAGCTTCCACATGATGTCAACAGTCTTGTCATTTGCCTAGTCTTTGTTTTTTGATCAAACAAACAAGAGACAGGCTTTTTCTTCAGGTCTCCGACCGGATATTTTGGTTGAGATTTACCCGGACATTATTTCCAGACGAACCCCTGTAGAATACACTTCGTCTCGTGATTAATTTGATCGCTTATTAACGTTTACTAATACCTAAAGTTGCATTACAAAAGTATTTCGAAGTGTTTTGTGAAAGTTTATCGTCGACTTTTTGAATAAAAAAAAATGACGTTACGAAATAAGACAATTTTTTTCCCTTTATCACACAGTCTTCATAGATCGATATCTAGGCTATATATGGACCGATTTAATTGAAAAAAGACCCAATAGTGATTATGGGACATCTAGGAGTGCCAACAAAGAAGATGGTCAAAGGTAATGAATGTTTTATATTTTATTTGTGCGGTTTGTGTAGCGGCGACAATGCTAATTATTTTGTTTACGTCCCCTGCGGGTCTTTTTGGGTGTTACATGCTATCAGATAATAGCTTCTCATGCTTTCGCCGAAAAGCATTTTAAAAATCTGACTTGTTGCCTGGACTCACAACGAGTGTAGCTTTAATTCAATACCCTGCATGTGTATTTTAATGGACGTTTGAGTTTTAACTAGTACTATTAGCATTTAGCGTAGCGCATTTGCATTTCCAGATGTCTAGATGGGACGCCTGCGTGTCAGGTAGGAGCAAGAGGTTAATTAGGGCCGATTTCAAGTTTTCATCGGAAATCTGTATTTTTGGATGCCGATTTTTGCCAATTTTAAAATGGTCTTATTATTATTTTACAACTTTATTTAACGAGATAAGTCAGTTAAGAACACATTCTTATTTACAATGACAGCCTAGGAACGGTGGGTTAACGGCCTTGTTCAGGGGCAGAACGACAGATATTTACCTTGTCAGCTCGGAGGATTCAATCTTGCAACCTTACGGTTAACGGCAGGGTAGCCTAGTAACCGGAAGGTTGCAAGTTCAACCCCCCGAGCTGACAAGGTACAAAAGGTAAAACATTTTTTTTTATTAGTGTTGCACCATTGTTCTTATTCAATATAACCATATACAATTTCAGTAGCACGCTTTGGAGTGATGGACTGTGCCATCCCCATTCCTCATGGCCTCCACAATGGATTAGTCCACTCAGACAGACGCGAATCAGACAGGTGTCTTTTACACCATGTAAAAATGATTACTTATTTGTTATTACTAAAGAAATCTTGGTCGACCAACAGCCTAAACAATCGACCAGTCTCAGCCCTAATATTTTTTTAAATATTTTTTTTACTGTGTCTTTAAGTAGGCAAGTCAGTTAAGAACAAATTCTTTATTTACAACGACTGCCATTGTCATTGTAAATTGTAACCCACTGGGGCAGAACGCCAGATTTTTTTTACCTTGTCAGCTCGGGGATTTGATCTAGCAACCTTTCGGATACTGGCTCAATTTGACTTTGTTTTTGCCAAGCTTACTACAAAACAACATAATTGTGTAAATGATGTGAATGCTAAATCTCTATTGATTAACTGGGTAAATCAAAATGTAGACTAGCCTAGGTCTATTCACATTACTGGTGAATGCATATTATTCAATAGTGTGTGCGTGCATTGAGTAATTGAGCTTTTTTTAGCTGATTTCATGGTGCCACAGATGACAAACAGGATAATCATGGCAAACAACTGAAAGACTGGCCAATAGTTTCTGTCCTCAGACCATCAGGCTGCCACTAGTCAGTTACTGCTATTATTGGGGGGACCAATGGGATGCTCTGGGGATGCAGGAAAGCCCCAGGCCGCTATGCCACGCTGTTGGTGGAATCTGACTTTGTGGCTATGGAATATAGTGGAAACCAGATGGCGAGGGAGAAGAATTGAATGAATAATGTTTTTGGTAACATTTGGCTTTGAAATCAGCATATTTTGCATTATGTTTTGCATGTAATCACAAACAATGACCAGTAGAAACTGCAGTTATTTTAATTATTCTTAGCAATGATTTAGGAATCCTTGTAAGTATTAGCTAGTTAGCCACTTGTTGTTCACCTATTGAAATTGAACAGTTCATGGAAATAAATAGCTAGCCAGTTACTTAACCCTGTTGCCCAAAGCTAACGTTGCCCAAAGCTAACCTTAATCCCTATTGTGGCTAGTTTCACGTAGATTGGTCTGACCACTAGAAATCAAGTAAGAACTGTCTTGGAAATTAGGGTTATTCTATAGCTACTGAAACAGTTTATGTTGTGTTATTTGACGTATCTTTTTTGACACGCAAAGACCCAAACTGCATCCCATAGAAATCCTGGTTGAGAATGAAACGATTGAACAACGAAACAGCACAGGAAAAATAAATAAATAGGTTTTGATTATGTTTTACTGGTAATGGGGACATATGTAAATGCCAACAAAAAAACTTTTTTGTGTATTTAACTAAGCAAGCCAGTGAAGAGCAAGGAAAATATTATATACTGTATCTGTATCGGCCAAAAAATGTAATATCGGCTCCCGGGTGGCGCAGTGGTCTAGGGCACTGCATCGCAGTGGTAGCTGTGTCACCGGAGACTCTGGGTTCGCGCTCAGGCTCTGTCGCAGCCGGCCGCGACTGGGAGGTCCATTGGCCTAGCGTCGTCCGGGTAAGGCCGGTAGGGATATCCTTGTTTCATCGCGCACCAGCCTGAAAATGACCAGTAGAAATGACCTTGTCTCATCGTGCACTAGCGACTCCTGTGGCAGGCAGGGCGCAGTGCACGCTAACCAGGTTGCCAGTTGCACAGTGTTTACTCCGATACATTGGTGCGTCTGGCTTCCAGGATGGATGCGCGCTGTGTTAACTTTTTATGGTATAGGGGACGCTTGCGTTCCACTTGGCCAAAAACCAGGGAAAATGTAGCGCGGCAAATTCAAATAAATTGATATAAAAATCAAACTTTCATTATATCACACATGTAAGATACTCAATTAAAGCTACACTCGTTGTGAATCCAGCCAACATGTCAGATTTTAAAAAGGCTTTTCGGCGAAAGCATAAGAAGCTATTATCTGATGATAGCACAACAGTAAACAAAGAGGGTAGCATATTTCAACCCTGCAGGCGCTACACAAAACGCATAAATAAAATATAAAACATGCCTTTGACGAGCTTCTTTTGTTGGCACTCCAATATGTCCCATAAACATCACAATTGGTCCTTTTGTTCGATTAATTCTGTACATGTATATCCAAAATGTATATGTATATCCAAAATTTATTTGGCGCGTTTGATCCAGAAAAAAACAGCTTCCAAAATGCGCAATGTCACTACAAAATATTTCAAAAGTTGCCTATAAACTTTGCCAAAATATTTCAAACTACTTTTGTAATACAACTTTAGGTATTTTTAAACGTTAATAATCGATCAAATTGAAGACTGGTCTATCTGGCCGAGAGGAAACTAACGCTACTTCTCAAGTCTTGGCCAACTCTCAACAGCGTTACCCTTTTTCCAGGATGGCCCTACTTCTTCATTGCACAAATGAATAACCTCAACCAAATTCCAAAGACTGGTGACATGCAGTGGACGCGGTAGGAACTGTAAACAGGTTCCTAAGAAATATTGTTTACCAATGAGAACTCCGTGAACAGACCGACTTCAAAACAAAAACAAAAAAATCTGAAAGGTTAGTCCTTGGGGTTTTGCCTGCTACATAAGTTATGTTATACTCAGACATGATTCAAACAGTTTTAGAAACTTCAGAGTGTTTTCTATCCAAATATATTAATAGTATGCATATCTTATATTCTTGGCATGAGTAGCAGGAATTTGAAATTGGGCACACTATTTATCCAAAAGTGAAAATGCTGCCCCCTCCCCTATACCTTTTAAGAAGCAGTGCAGCTTGGTTGGGTTGTATTTCGGAGGACGCATGGCTTTCGACCTTCGTCTCTCACGAGCCCGTACGGGACAAGATCGTAACTACTAACAATTGGATACCATGAAATTGGGGAGATTTTTTTATTTTTTTTTGTCATATCGGTGCATCACTAAAGTATGGAACATAACAAACATTTTAGTACCAAACTTTTTTTGGTAGGGGGGTTGAAAAAGCACCTAAGTATCGGTATACCGTGCAACACTAGTCCAGAGAGGGTGAAATGTGGGCTCATAAAGGTAGATGTATTTTTTGTTTTTGTGGAGAGTTGGTCTTTGTCTCTTCTATGTCTCTCTCCCCCTTCTCTCTTTTCATTCTATCCCTTTCTTTTACTCTCTAGCACTGTTTGTCTGTCATGCTCAGATTCTTTTTTTCACCCTCTCCAGCTTGGTGTGCGTGAGAGAGAGTAGAAAGGGGGACAAGCGGGGGTGGAGTGAGAGGGCTCAGCTCAAACAGCTGTACTGTTAATCCAGGTAAAGCGAGGGAGAGATTACATCTGTTAACTCTGACCTCTCCTGCCCTGAACACACAGAACACCATCCTTGGAGAGAGGTAGCTACTGTCTGTTTTCTCTTGATTCCATCTTCATCATGTTTGTGTGCGTGTGTTCTGTCAAGTATTGTGTAGGGCCAGGCAGAATAATGAGATGTGTGTAGGTCAGACTTTCCTCTCACTTCTGCATCTCCTGAATCCAGCTGCAGCAGCACAGCTGTAGCCTCCTTTGTCAGGGGACCTGTACTGTAATCCAATCATATAGTGCCTATTGTTCTAAATAAAGACACACACTATACTAGGGTTGGGTGATATTGGCAAAATATCACATTTTTTACGGTATCTGAATAATAAAAATATCTAAATATCCTTTGAGTAGTTTATAACCCTAGGGGTGGCAACAGCCTACATTTAGAAGGTATTTCAAAGGGTCTTTCTCCACTCTGATTGTTTTATGTTGTTCAATCCAACTTCAGCCCAAAATCATTTACAGCATTTTCACCCGTCACCTGCATTCGTGTTATAATTCTGACGCGGTTCCACGTAGTGCTGCATGATATGGGCAAGAATTCGAGGCCTAATTAATTGGTGAACTGTTGGGATCGATCATGGCAATAGAATGATTATTCTAATTCTATAGTTGGAAAATATTGTGCAACATTTTGAATACATTGTTGTTTGACATGACAACGACTGAAAAGCCAGGGTGGAATTATTGTGACCGGGTAGGAGTCAGTGTTTCACACGGGATCCTAATTAGATGTTACATTACATGTTTTGTTAGTGCTTGCTAACTATGCTAGCTATGTTCATGCTTCACCTATTCCTTTCTTATTTAAGAGATACCTTTGCACAAACAACATGCTGATCTAGGCCTACACCAGCACTAGTATCAGGCCAGGGATGTCGCTATGCCTAAAATATTCATTAGCCCCCCTAAAATAGATCAATATATCAGTCAATATATTTTCTGTGATTTCTCTTTTTTTCGTCAACCGTTCCATCGCATCTTAAATGCCTTACCGGGCGGACACTAGGACCTGGGGGAGGCTGCTGGTGCACGCGTTAGTGACTGTTACTTTCTTCAGCAAAAGATGGCTGGCAAAAATACTAGTATGGAAGCAAATCTAAGTGATTATAATATCATAACGAATCATGCAGCAAATATACAGTTGACTGGAATATGTTAGTTAATGTAGAGACCAATGAATTATGCATATTTCTATCATAAAGTTAATTTATGATAATTGTGATTCAGCAAGCTAGCTGACTAGCTAACATTAGCCTGCTAGCTTTATGATTTATGGGTGTCGTAACATGAGTATGAAATTGTAATTCTGGTTTTAGGATTTAGGGACTCCTGAAACAACCAGCAAACCAGGCTGTCTTCTTGTGAAACAGTGGACATAAAGAATCTATCTTGCTAAAGCATTTACTGGAAATTGAATGTACAATTTTGTAAGCTTGCCTTGCTGATATTTGCCATGCATTGCAGATAGATGAAATAACATAACTAGATATGTTCTTGCTTATTGTGCAGTGGAGGATAAAAAAAATACCTGTATGCCTATGGATGTGTAGCTATCTAGCCGATCTGTGTATCGACCCAAACGTTTGGTATACATATTAGTTCAGAACCTAGCTATGAACCTCAGCTATCATAGCCAGTTGTATCAACTTCAAAACAGTCTGAATTACATTAATGAAGCCTATGGATTGAGTAGAATATAAAATAACTTGGTGCCAAAGATGCAAGTCGTATATACATGTAGTTATTACCATGCATGAGATCCCCACATTGTGGCCTGTACATTTAATATATTCACTGATCATGTACTCTACCTTGGCAGATAAAGGTGCAGTTCAGGTATGAATGTCTTGGATTTCAATGTAAAGCATCTTTTTAATAATACTTCATGTTGACCTCACCAAGTGACCTCTCACCTCTGATCATGCTGTCCTCTGTAGCCAGTTCAGATGCGGGAGGGGTTCACCGACACAGCTGATATAACCTAGAGGATTTAGGGAGAAGAGGAGAGTGGGATGAAGTGAAGGGGAGAGAGACTGTTATTGAGAAAATAAGGTAGTTAAAGAGATGGTGTTCAACAGGAATCTGTGTGTGGCCTCACCTGGTGTCCACACAAAGTGGCTGCAGAGTACTTTATACTGAAAAACATGAATGGGCAAACAATATAGCTTAGTTCTAGAAATAATGAAGTGTCTTACTACTCTCCATGGTTGGCCCTCTTGCCTATTCTTTGAAGGTGGAAGGTGCCACAGTTATACACCTGCGCCTGCGTACTGCACAACACAATCCATCAATCAGATTGATACATGAGCGTGTGGGTAATAGGGTGTCTAATTGTTCTACATTATTTTCAATATGGATGATTTTAAAATAGCCTGTTTTTGTACAGACATAACACCCTTACCTAAACAGCACCCTCACCCGAGAAGTAGAAATCAAGGGAGAGAAACTATGAATTGAGTAACTGCAGTTGACATAGCTAAGTAAATGGAACAATACTCTTATTGCAATATGAAGTGCTCTTAAAAGAGCCTTTGATTGTCCATAGTGTAGTCTATGGTGTTGCCAGGGAACAGCGCCCTCTTTGAAGAAGTAGGAGGTGAAGATCTCCTGCACATGGATCGCCTCTCTTGCTGCGTTGTTGGACCCCATCCTTGAAACATCTTGCAGAGCAGCAGACTTCTCCTCTGGCACAGGTTGTGAGCTGCAGATCCCCTCCTGGTCCTCGTGTCCATCCTCATGAAGTTATGCAGGACATAGGTAGCCTTCACCCACCTGAATTCCTCCAGGAGGCAGTCCCAGATGGCTCTGGTCACCCAACCTTGCAGTGCCCTACACGTTAACTGTAGGCAATCATTTTGAAGGAATCTCCAGTTACAAGGTATCTGTAGGAATATGGAAGAGAATGTATTTATTAGACTTTTACATCACCAGGTCATTGTGGATTACTAAAGTATAATATCCCTTATAACAAATCATGATAACATTGGATTGATTGACGCATGGGCACACACGTGCATGTGACAACAGCAGGATCATGTCAAGGATAGCATCACAAATGAATACATAAATACCACTCAAAGCTTGATGAGTTGATCATTTGAATCAGCTGTGCAGCGCAATGGCAAAAAACAAAAATGTGCACCTCTGAGTCCCCAGGACTGAGAACCACTGCACTTCATTGGGACCTCTTCATATGTAGACAGGCTTTCATATAATGAAGTGTTTTTCTTGATAGGTTTTCTGTCCTCAGTTAAAGAGAGCTAGTCAAATTGCACCACACTGAATATTATGTTACTATTATCTCCATCCTCATTTCTAGGTACTGGAACTACACAAGTATCTGCTCTATCCAGAATCGCCTACTCTCTCACTTTGACAGTTGGGGCTGCTATCCTTTCACCCTCCATAGCTAGCGACATACAAATGCATTTGGAGTTTGTTTTTTTACAGTGATAAGTACATCAAGATAGCTCGCTAATATGAAGTTAGTAGCTGGTGATATTTAATTAACTTAGCTAGCTATCTATACAGTATGTGAAGTTGGCTAGATAGCTAACCGTTCCGTTCATCGGTCTGTGTGTGTGTGTGTGTGTGTGTGTGTGTGTGTGTGTGTGTGTGTGTGTGTGTGTGTGTGTGTGTGTGTAGACATATGATGTACCGTCCAGTCCTAACCCGCACGCAACACACAACCCCACAAAAACTTACACATACAGACACACAGTTAGATTCATACAACTGCACTCACTCAAATGTACACAGACCTCATACTGTCACACTTTTATTCAGTCATTTACTCATCCAAGCAGAAGTGACACATGACATTAATATAGTAATAGACTGATATACATAGTCTGTGTCCCAAATGGTACTCTATTCCCGATTGTAGTGCACTATATAGGACGAGGGTGCCATTTGGGACGCAGACATACGTTCAGCTTCTTCTATGGATGAGATCATCAGATTATATTGAGTAGAGATGACATTAGAATATGTATCCTTTGGCATTTTGCCATCTGCAGGTCAACACATGCAGTGTATTGGAGGTATGACATTGACATGTCTTTCAACCTGTTTATTAGTGAGGCAGAGTTACAGCCTTTTTACGAAGAGACCGTAAGGGGCAGACCGGTTTTATTTTGCAATCTGCAAGGCATAGAGTAAGTATTTGATAGTGACATGCCTTGTCTTTTAGCTTGTTTAGTACGGCAGAGTTACAGGAAGGATATGCTATCAGCCTAGCGCGGCATTTATGGGAATGTAACAACTGTATGTAGCCTATCCCTCAGACTTTTGCTATCTGCAGGGCAGGCAGCCCATTTATGTATGGATATACAGTACCAGTCAAAAGTTTGGACACACTTTCTCATTCCAGGGTTTTTCTTAATTTTACTATTTTCTACATTGTAGAATAATAGCGACGACAACAAAACTATGAATTAATACATATGGAATCATGTGGTAACCAAAAAAGTGTTAAACAAATCAAAATATATTTTATATTTGAGATTCTTCAAATAGCCACCCTTTGCCTTGATGACAGCTTTGCACACTTGTCATTCTCTGAACCTGCTTCATGAGGTAGTCACCTGGAATGCATTTCAATTAACAGGTGTGCCTTCTTAAAAGTTCATTTGTGGAATTTCTTTCCTTCTTAATACGTTTGAGCCAATCAGTTGTGTTGTGACAAGGTAGGGTTGGTATACAGAAGATAGCCCTATTTGGTAAAAGACCAAGTCCATATTATGGCAAGAACAGCTCAAATAACCAAAGAGAAATGACAGTCCATCATTACTTTAACATCTTTGGGATATGTGGGACAGTGGCCAACATCCAGTGAAAATGCAGAGCGCCAAATTCAAATAAATTACTATAAAAATTTAACTTTGAAATCACACATTCAATATACCAAATTAAAGCTACACTTGTTGTGAATCCAGCCAACATGTCAGATTTCAAAAATGCTTTATGGCAAAAGTAAACAATGCTATTATCTGAGGATAGCACCCCAGTAAACGAAGAGAGAAAAGCATATTTCAACCCTGCAGGCACGACACATAACGCAGAAATAAAAATGTAATTCATGCCTTACCTTTTGACGAGCTTCTTCTGTTGGCACTCCAATATGTCCCATAAACATCACAAATGGTCCTTTTGTTCGATTAATTCCGTCGATTATATATCCAAAATACCCATTTATTTGGCGCGTTTGATCCCGAAAAACACCGGTTCCAACTTGCGCCACGTGACTACAAAATATCTCAAAAGTTACCTGTAAGCATTTCCAAACATTTCAAACTACTTTTGTAATACAACTTTAGGTATGTCCCAAAGAAGTTAAGACATGAAGGTCAGTCAATACAGAAAATGTCAAGAACTTTGAAAGTTTCTTCAAGTGCAGTCGCAAAAACCATCAAGCGCTATGATGAAACTGGCTCTCATGAGGGCCGCCACAGGAACGGAAGACCCAGAGTTACTTCTGCTGCAGAGGATGAGCTCATTAGTTACCAGTGTCAGAAATAACTGCTTCACGGGGTTCAAATAACAGACACATCTCAACATCAACTGTTCAGAGGAGAACGTGTGAATCAGGCCTTCATGGTCAAATTGCTGCAAATAAAGCACTACTAAAGGACACCAATAATAAGAAGACTTGCTTGGGCCAAGAAACATGAGCAATTGACATTAGACCGTTGGAAATCTGTCCTTTTTATCTGATGAGTCCAAATTGGAGATTTTTGGTTCCAACCGCCATGTCTTTGTGAGATGCAGAGTAGGTGAAACGGATGATCTCCGCATGTGTGGTTCTCACCATGAAGCATGGTGGAGGATGTGTAATGGTGTGGGGGTGCTTTGCTGGTGACACTATCGGTGATTTATTTAGAATTCAAGGCACACTTTACCAGCATGACTACCACAGCATTCTGCAGCAATACGCCATCCCATCTGGTTTACACTTAGTCCCACTATCATTTTGTTTTTCAACAACATAATGACCCCAAACACACCCCCAGGCTGTGTAAGGGCTATTTGGCCAAGAAGGAGAGTGATGCATCAGATGACCTGGCCGCCACAATCCCCTGACCTCAACCCAGTTGAGATGGTTTGGGATGAGTCGGACCGCCGAGTGAAGGAAAAGCAGCCAACAAGTACTCCGCATATGTGGGAACTCCTTCAAGACTGTTGGAAAAGCAATTCCAGGGGAAGCTGGTTGAGAGAATGCCAAGAGTGTGCAAAGTTGCCAACAAGACAAAGGGTGGCTACTTGGAAGAATCTCAAATATAAAATATATTTTAATTTGTTTAACACAATTTTCTTGGTTACCAAATGATTCCAAAAGGGTTATTTCATAGTTTTGTCTTCACTATTATTCTACAATGTAGAACATAGTAAAAATAAAGGAAAACTCCTTGAATGAGTAAGTGTGTCCAAACTTTTGACTGGTACTGTATGTGATGTGACTGTGGCATCTCTTAGTCTGTTTTGTCTTTATTGCAGCAGTAACGGGAATGACAGGATGTCATCAGCCTGTTCAGTGTGGCAGAGTCATGGCACTGACAGCCTGTTTAGTGCGGCAGCTGAGTTGCAGGAATTACATGCAATGGGAATGACATCCTGTTTACTGAGCGACGGTAAACAGCAGTGACTGTGGTTGTCAGCCTGTTAAGAACAGGGTTACAGCAATGACAGTGTATCCATCCACAGCAGGACAACAGCACTGATACGTATGTTTCCCCTAGTACGCACAATTCAGCGTTTCATCCTATTCTTGGACTTAAAATATTTTTCAAAGGAGAATCCCCCCCGTGTCCACATTAATTGTGTATTATTATTATTATAATAATAATAATAGTAATAATGTGTTTGTCCAGCGCCACAGGGGAATTGAAGAGTGTGTGCATTTACAGGAGCAGGTAGCCAGTGGAAGGACTTTCGTCACTCCCCTCTATATATCAAAACTTCTGCTTAGGTTGGAGTCATTAACTTGTTTTTCAACCACTCCACACATTTCTTATCATCAAACTATAGTTTTGGCAAGTCGGTTAGGACATCTACTTTGGGCATGACACAAGTACTTTTTCCAACAATTGTTGACAGACAGATTAGTTCACTTATAATTCACTCTATCACAATTCCAGTGGGTCAGAAGTTTACATACACTAAGTTGACTGTGCCTTTAAACAGCTTGGAAAATTCCAGAAGAATATGTCATGGCTTTATAAGCTTCTGATAGGCTAATTGACATAATTTGAGTCAATTGGAGGTGTACTTGTGGATGTATTTCAAGGCCTACCTTCAAACTTGGTGCCTCTTTGCTTGACATCATGGGAAAATCTAAAGAAATCAGCCAAGACCTCAGAAAAATAATTGTAGACCTCCACAAGTCTGGTTGATCCTTGGGAGCAATTTCCAAACGCCTGAAGGTACCATGTTCATCTGTACAAACAATAGTACGCTAGTATAAACACCATGGAACCACACAGCCGTCATACAGCTCAGGAAGGAGACGTGTTCTGTCTCCTAGAGATGAACGTACTTTGGTTCGAAAAGTGCAAATCAATCCTAGAACAGCAAACAACAGCAAAGGAAGATGCTGGAGGAAACGGGTACAAAAGTATCTGTAACCTGAAAGGCTGCTCAGCAAGGAAGAAGCCAATGCTCCAAAACATGGGGACAAAGATCATACTTTTTTGAGAAATGTCCTCTGGTCTGATGAAACAAAAGTAGAACTGTTTGCCCATAATGACCATTGTTATGTTTGGAGTGTCTTCCAATTGGACAATGACTCCAAGCATACTTCCAAAGTTGTGGCAAAATGGCTTAAAGAAAACAAAGTCAAGGTATTGGAGAGGCCATCGCAAAGCCCTGACCTCAATCCCATAGAAAATGTGTGGGCAGAACTGGAAAAGCGTGTGCGAGCAAGGAGGCTACATCTTTTCAGTTACATCAGCTCTGTCAGGAGGAATGGGCCAAAATTCACCCAACTTATTTTGGGAAGCTTGTGGAAGGCTACCCAAAAAGTTTGACCCAAGTTACACAGTTTAAAGGCAATGCTACCAAATACTAATTGAGTGTATGTAAACTTCTGACCCTCTGGGAATGTGATGAAAGAAATAAAAGCTGAAATAAATCTCTACTATTCGGACATTTCACATTATTAAAAGTGGTGATCCTAACTGACCTAATACAGGGAATTTTTACTGGGATAAAATGTCAGGAATTGTGAAAAACTGAGTTTAAATGTATTTGGCTAAGGTGTATGTATAAACTTCCGACTTCAACTGTGATTTTATATACACACACATACATACATACATACATACATACATACATACATACATACATACATACATACATACATACATACATACATACATACATACATACATACATACATACATACATACATACATACATACATACATACATACATACATACATACATACATACATACATACATACATACATACATACAGTGGGGCAAAAAAGTATTTAGTCAGCCACCAATTGTGCATGTTCTCCCACTTAAAAAGATGAGAGGCCTGTAATTTTCATCATAGGTACACTTAAACTATGACAGACAAAATGAGAAAATAAATCCTGAAAATCACATTGTAGGATTTTTTAAATGAATTTATTTGGAAATTATGGTGGAAAATAAGTATTTTGTCACCTACAAACAAGCAAGATTTCTGGCTCTCACAGACCTGTAACTTCTTCTTTAAGAGGCTCCTCTGTCCTCCACTCGTTATCTGTATTAATGGCACTTGTCTGAACTTGTTATCAGTATAAAAGACATCTGTCCACAATGTCGCCAAAATCAGTCTTTTTTTCTTCTTTTTTTCCCCTCCCTTGTTCTAGACAGACCTGTCAATCTAAGATGAATGATGAGGGCTAAACCACACATCTTCTCCATCCTTTCTTCTTTACATCCTTTGTTATTCTCTCCTCCTCCACTCACTCGCTCACTCACTCACACACTCACTTACTCACTCACTCACTCACTCACGCCCTCACTCACTCCATCCCTCCATACAATTTCCCCTGCTTTCCATTTTCTCTCTTTTTTCACTCCATTATTATTTTAGGGCAATTCCATGGTATCAGAATAAGACAGACTCAGATTTTTCCATTTAAAATGTATGCCAAACAAAAACCGTTTGATTGCAATGTTGAACAAACTATACCACTCTATGCACAATGACTACTTTTAACACTTTCCACAGACATACATGTAAATGTTTGGTAACAGAATGACAGTGAAACCTTTTTTGTTTTTGACCACAATTTCCTCAAATCTGTTATATCTACTCCGAATTAAGATTCAAAGATGTCCGCTATGATATGACACCTTGAATTTCAAAAACTCTATTTTGGTTATTGAACTACAGTAAGTGAAGGGAAGTATCACCTGGTAATATAATGATGGTAACAGAATAACATCATGGGTCCCTGATCTGTACTATAGAGAAATGCATTATAATGTATCATTCTCTTTGTGGGGATGTATCCTGAATAGGTACACAAAGGTAGAAATATGTAATATCCTCCTTTGCATGTTTTGGTATTATTCTACACAGTATTATGCTACACAGTTATTCTAATGAGCCCCCAAACAAGACTAAATTTGTTTGGACTGGACCAAATCTGTACCAATTATAGAAGTCTTTGTTTCAGAGAGTACAGCACAGTAGATTATAGTACATCACAGTAAAGTATAGTACAGTACCATGCAGTAAATTATACTATGCTCTAGTTTAACAAACCTTACAGTTGAGCAAAGCTTAGTCCTTGCTATTGTGAACCAAAAGCCAAATCCTACTACTTAAAATAGCCCATCAAATGCATTAAGAGATGTTAAAGTTATGAAAAGTATTTAATGTCCTGAAGTTGCAGCTTTCAAATGGGAACAATTGTGAGTCAGTCTATAGGTGATTCTCTCTCTATCACAGCTTTATTTTGAATGACAAATGTTACAGGCAACAAGACATTAAATTGAGCAAACAATCTTTAAAAATAAAAATCTGATAAGTCAAAAGGAAGACTTACAGCTGAGCGTATGAAAGAAACAATGTGTAGAGTAGGCCTATTTCCATAGCCTATTATATTAGCAATGTACTGTAGGCTACAACCTACCTACAACATTTAGAAGCCTAGGCCTAATAAGAGAGGAAGATAGGCAAAAATGCAAATCATTGAATAATTATCCAGTACTGGGGACATCAGAGTTGCGTGCTCTGCAGCTGGGCCCTTAGGTTGTAAATCATCATCTAACAAAGCACAGCCAGCGAGGCTCCTTGACTGTCACTTGCACGTTGGCACACACCATTAGCACACACAGACACACTCTTTTGTGCTACAGCTCCAGCAGAGAGAAATAGGCTACTTAAGAAGATTTGGCTCCAAAATATATTTTGTCATGATTCCTGTTGTCCCTCTCGTAGCACGCAAGCTCACGCTAGCGGTCTAGCTTAGCAGTATTTTTAGCAGTTGGCCAATAGGGGGCGATCACATCTTATATCACTATGTTTTATGTGTACTTAATGACGATAGGACAAGGGTTGATATCACCCTAGTGTGCTGTCCAAACTTTGTGAAACGGATGTTAATGATATGGTTCAGATTTGGACTGACCAATTGCCCTCTACTTTTCAATGTAGATGGATGTCCGGTGTCGGTCAGTGGGTGAGAGGGTTGGGTTGGTTACAGTCAATGGAACGGTAGGGGGCTCATGGGTAGGTGTCAGTAAGAGTTGGGAGAGGTGACATTAACTATAGAGGGAGAGGTTGTCCATACTGTTTTCACACTCTTTCTTTGACCACGACAGACAGAAAATTTTTAAAGTTAGGAGCTGAACATACCAGAAGGGCAGTAGCAGGTGACCCAACTGTTTGTGACTACTATGAATTTTTGGGGGGTCATTCTGTTACCGATTTGGTAACAGCATTTTGATATTAGTTAGCAGGGGTCTTTACCTCAAGATAATTGTGTTTTGATGTACATTTGCATTTGTCATTTAGCAGACACTCTTATCCAGAGCGACTTACAGTAAGTAATGAGTTCATACGTTTTCATATTTTTTATCTTACTTGTTCCCTGTGGGAATCGATCCCACATTTCTGGCGTTGCAAGAGCCGTGCTCCACCAACTGAGCCACACAGGATTTGACATTTTTCCCCCCATAGTCTGCTCAGGAATTCAACCAGCGACCTTTTGGTTACTGGCCCAACGCATTTTAACCGCTAGTCTAACTTCCTGTTGTGTTTCTAATACCTTTTCTAATACTTTTTCTGGTAGATGTTTTCTAAGACCCCCTTTTCTATACTGAACAAAAATATGAACGCAAAATGTAAAGTGTTGGTTCCATGTTTCATGAGCTGAGTCTTATCTCCCTCTCTAACTTTAAGCATCAGCTGGCAGAGCAGCTTACCGATCACTGCACCTGTACACAGCCCATCTGTAAATAGCACACCCGACTACCTCATCTCCATATTATTACTTACCCTCTTGCTCTTTTTCACCCCAGTATCTCTACTTGCACATCATCATCTGCACATCTATCACGCCAGTGTTAATGCTAAATTGTAATTTATTTTGGCTCTATGGCCTATTTATTGCCTACCTTCCTACTTCTCTACATTTGCACACACTGTACATAGATCTTTCTATTTTTCTTTTGTGTTATTGACTGTACTTTTGTTTAACTCTGTATTGTTGTTTTTGTCACACTGCTTTGCTTTCATGGCTAGGTCGCAGTTGTAAATGAGAACTTGTTCTCAACTGGCCTACCTGGTGAAATAAAATGCATTTTAGGATGCAAAATGGTTGAAAAATGTATATATGCCTTAGTTTCTTGGTGCATCCTGTTTCCATGGATCATCCTTGAGATATTTCTATGACTTGATTGAATGTGCTCAATTGATTGGACATGATTTGAAAAGGCACAGTTGACAGTGCACGTCAGAGGAAAAACCAAGCTATGAGGTCGGAAGAATTGTCCGTAGAGCTCTGAGACAGGATTGTGTCGAGGCACAGATCTGGGGAAGGGTACGCAAGAACACGGTGGCCTCCATCATTCTAAATGGAAGAAGTTTGGGACCACAAAGACTCTTCCTAGAGCTGCCTGCCTGGCCAAATGGAGAAATCGGGGGAGAAGGGCTTGGAGTTTGGCAAAAGCACCTAAAGGACTCTCAGACCATGAGAAACAAGATTCTCTGTTCTGATGAAACCAAGATTGAACTCTTTGGCCTGAATGCCAAGCGTCACGTCTGAAGGAAACCTGGCACCATCCCTACGGTGAAGCATGGTGGTGGCAGCGTCGTACTGTGGGGATGTTTTCAGCAGCTGGGAGACAAATGAATGGAGGAAAGTACAGAGAGATCCTTGATGAAAACCTGTTCCAGAATGCTCAGACTGGGGCGTAGGTTCATTTTCCAACAGGACAATGACCCTAAGCACACAGCCAACACAATGCAGGAGTGGCTTCGGGACAAGTCTTGAACCCAATCAAACATTTCAGGAGAGACTTGAAAATAGCTGTGCAGCGACACTCCCCGTCCAACCTGACCGAGCTTGAGAGGATCTGCAGAGAAGAATGGGAGAAACTCCAAATACAGATATGCGAAGCTTGTAGCGTCATACCCAATAATACACAATGCTGTAATCACTGCCAAAGGTGCTTCAACAAAGTACTGAGTAAAGGGTTTGAATACTTTATTTTATTTTATACATTTGCAAAAAATTCTACATCTGTTTTTATTTTTGTCAATATGGGGTGGGGTATTGTGTGTAGATTGAGGAATAGTTTGAATGTGCTGTATGCTCAGAGGAGTTGAATGTGGAAAAGAAGGGATGATCAGAAGAAGAGCAGGATGAGGGTCTATTGGGAGGGGAAAGGGGGGATGAGGAGGAGGAGGAGTCAGTCAAGGATGGACGAGCACAGTAGTTTGAGGAAAAGCATTTTTGAATCTCCAATTTTCTTTTCCCGTAAAACCTCCCTTTTTCTCTCTGAAATACTGCATTGAACTGCTTCGTTAGTAAGAAGCGTCTATTGAATATTTATAAGTCGCTTAATAAAACATCAATAAAGGAGAAGATGCCCTTTACATGGAGCTGCTACTGCAAGACTCTTGGACTCTCTACTACATAGAAACCTATTCCCGATGTCCTGCACTACTTTTGACCAGGGCCCATAGGGTGCCTCAGGACTCTGCTGCTGCAAACGTTAATTATTTCAGACTAATTAAAATGGAGAAACTCCCAGGTTAATCACTCTTTTGCTCCTTTCTCTTTCCCTGGTTCTCTCTCTCTCTCGGTCATCAGTAGTGGGGAATGTAGGCTAATGGGTGTGCATGGTGTGTGTGTTTCTGTGCATGTCTATAGGGAGTGTGCAGGTATAACTATATTATTGCTTAGTGTTAGGGGGTGTAATGATGTTGAGATGCATGTAGGCCACATTTAATTGTGTGTATGTGTTTCTCTGCATGTCTGTAGGGAGTGTATAGCATAGTGAATATCTGTGAGTGTCAGCGTGTTTTGTGTGTTGAGGGATGGACTGTGCAGTGTCTTTTGCTGACTAAGTTCCTAGCTGGCAGTAATAGTAGGGCTCTGTAGGGCTGTGCTGTGTGATGTTTTATTAATCTTTCTATCCAGTTGAAGACACAACTGATAGAGCTTGGCTCAGATAGATGGACGTGCTGATCATTCCTAGAGCGTGTCTCTACCTCACCACCTAGCCACCCTCACTGGCTTGATAGTATACACACACAATCTCTATCTCTCGGTCTTTCTCTCTCTCTTTAAAAAAATTATCTCACACAGACATTCAACGAGATTTGGTGCATATCCTCTAGCCTTGATAAAATACCTACATCATCAAAACAAACTTTATCTAATTTTAACAGACTACAAAGTTAGAAACAAGCCCCCCTTCTCATCCGCTGCACATAGAACCCCCTGACCCCCCCCCCCCCATATATATGCTCTAGTTTCAGCTGAGCCCGACCCAGCAGCACAGCTCTGGGGTCCGTACACCCCGACCCCTGCATCTCATGTTTCCTAGTCTTCCACATTGCTATTTTTGCTGACCCCAACAGGTGATTTACTTGGCAGTCCCTTCACCTATTGGTTACGCTATACCTAGGCACTCCCAACGTATAGATTCAGTCAGCCCCAACCCTAGGACTGCACACCACCCACTCAGGACAGAAAACAACTCTACCAGCCTGGACTAAGAAAAAAACAGATGCTGCACTGATGGATCAAGGTGTGACACATATCTGCTTGTAGCGATAGCCAGCCCCATGAATAATCTTCCACTGTAGATCAGCAATACGCTTCTCTATGGGAGGCTTAAACAGGGAGCGCCAACATCTTCTCGGAGAAGAGGCTGGTCCCAACCCCCCGGACACCCTGTTGCCCTCAGCCTATGAAGTCGGTCTTTCTGATCCACCTTCACAGCTACTGAATACAGAGCCCTTTTGCTGGCTGTGCAAAAGGCCCCCAGCTCTGGAGTCTTGAACGAGAAGATCATTCCCTCACACTCCTGGTGTTCCCCTGCAGCAATGGTGAAAGGAGGTAGGTCAGTGTCATTCGTGGTTAGACGGTCCAGTCTCTGCCTATTCCCCAGAAGCTCTCTGAACGAGCCCGATTGTGCAGCACGGACCCCCTCCACCACCTGGCAGATTTCCACCCAGCCTCTTCTTGCAGGACACCCGGCTCTCACAAGCTTAGCCTGCAAGCTGGCAGATTTCAGCACACTGTTCTGAATGAGTAAGTTGTGAAACAGTGGCTCCTCCTTTATCCACGCTCCTGGCCGTGAAATGTTTACACTTCCAAAGCACAGCGCAGTAGAACGGAGAAATGGCTGACATATCGACCTGCTTCAGAGGCACTTGTTCCTGTTGGATGTCGTACCCAAGGTCGCCTGTCTTTTCAGAACAGCCCAAGCAGTGTCTCTGCAGCACACCCTCTGTTGGTACAGATGTTTCTGTGTAGCTTGTAGATGGAAAGCTGTCACTCTCTAGACCCAATGTCCACCAGCCCTCGGCCCCTCTCATGCAATGGAGGTGTAGCACTGCTGCGAGTGTCCAGTGTCCTGAGCAAATTTCAGGTATGCTGAGTGCAAACTTGAACATTGTCAAAATTTGTCAAAACACTGAGGCTGTACCCGCTTTAAGTTAGTTTTAACAGTGGCTAAGTAGGTTACTCTGGCTATTTGATCATTATGATCTGGTAGGCCTACCATCAAAAACAATGGAGAAAATGCATCTCATAACATTTTAACATGAAAATAGCTGTTATATCATTCAGTGTACAGTAGCAGCCAATGTGTGGTGTTAAATGTAGGCCTACATTCCATGAGACTTTTGGGAAATAAAACATGCAGAGCTTGACATGAACCTGTTTATCCAGGTGTTGTGACTATCAATAATCAGATGGCTGTTATTTATTTAATCCACTAAGTTTAATTGTTACTCAAATTAATCATATAACAATGAACTCATTAGGATTTGGGGCACCACGGAAAAAGTTGTTTAACGAGTTACCATCTCCCGAATTAAACTAGAAGATATATGTTATTATTAATCATTACCTTATATCAGTCTCATCTGAATGGTCGCAACCTTGGATCTGCAAAAATCCCAGTTTTACTGATCATTCACTACCACACATTGGTTTAATTATTTATTTACTTGCTAACTAAATAATAACACAGAAAAACATACACACTTACATGAGACAAAGGTCCCTAGTGGACTGACAAGATATGACGGCTTGTTACAACATAGAGAGAGAGATGGAAACTACCTTCAAAGTAATCATAATACCTTGCACATGAACCACTGCCTGTTTGGAATAAGAAATCATTATTGTATTTACGTGTGAATGCCGTTGTTAGTCGTCTGTCTCTGTTGAAACCAAGCCTTCTTCACTCAGCTCACTTGTAAGGCTCTGATTGTCCACCAGAGGTCAAAATGTCCTTCTTAGTTGTCCGGTCACCAGTGGTGTCTTTGTTCAGAACTTGTTCTTAGCTCGTGTGGATAGTCAGGGTTTGAACCACTTTACAGCTGCAGCCTGGCAATGTTCGGGTCTAGTGAGTTTATCTTCTTCACCTCGTGCTGAGGTTAAACTTTCTAACCGTTTCAAATGTGTGGACCATGGTCTCGCGTCTTTCTGGTCCGATGTTAATTTCTCTTCCAAGCCTTTATGTACTCTGCGTAAAAAGGGGTGTTCCATCATCCTGACACGATCTCTGAGCTCCCTCGGGGCGTGGTTACTTACTGGTGCAAAGTATCATAAACTATGATCTCGTTAGGAACGTAAATTTTAGTTTCCTATCTTTAACAAAAATACTTTCATTTTTCATGTCTCATGCACAACATATAAGATAACCTGACATATACAGTGTATACTTTAAGTTACAGTATTTTTGTTATACCAACATTAATGACATCTCAAAATAGACATTAGATATTGTTCTAGTGATCACTTTTTGGACGTTAGAGTGTTGGGTGGGCAAAAGTCTTTAGTATCAACTAAAGGAATGTCCCTTTGACCGCAATAAAATTCTATGTGAAGGAGTCACTGTAATCTCCTCTTATATATATGCCATTTAGCAGACACTTTTATCCAAAGCGACTTACAGTCATGTGTGCATACATTCTACGTATGGGTGGTCCCTTATGCACTCTGGACATGTCTTCGTAGTACCCAACTCGCTAATGATCATCAGGTCATGAATGACCCTGTACTCAGGGCACTATTGTTCCTCGAACCACTCTGACATCAAATGCAGATACAATCAAAAATAACAAAAAAAACTTGGCATCAAAACAGTATGTGCTTTTAAAACTCACCTCACTGTGATGATCAATTTGAAGAAAAATGGTTGAAACAAAAGGTTGCAACTGAGTGGAAAACATGGTGGTTGTGGATGTTGTTTCAAAGCCTAACACAATGAAATGGACAGTGCTTTCTAATTGATTAATTCATAACACCCTCATATGCATATTAGAGTTTATGTAAATGCATAGGCCAAAAATAATATTAATATATTATTCAGCTAAGTTCAATTATATTCTTCTTACTATAAATTCATATAATATAAGCATATCTTGTCTGCTAAATGAACAAGCCTCCCGCCTATGACTGTATTCCTGAAATCTCTTATGTTATACTGCAATGTATGTTTTTGTGTGTGTAAATATGGTTGTCATTGTTTGATAGAGCCACCGGACGTCTTTCAGCGTTGTTCCTATCGGTTGATTCACTGCTAAATATACAAACAGTCACATTTTCTCCAGTCTCTGAAAGACTACAATTTGTATAGACTGGTGCTTTGTGCCTTGGCCCCCATCCCTCCCACAAGGTGGGCTTTAAAAAAAGAAGGTGGATACTAACAACAATCCTTTGGACTAAACTGAAAGAACTGACCAGATGCGATGGCTTAAAGTGATTCCTCTCATCAACACGAATTTGACCATGGCGTGTCAATTCAACCATACATGTTTTAACAGGAATATAGCGCAGAGGATTCGAAACAAGTAGTTGGATTTAGCTAACGTTAGAAGCTCCGCTACAGCCGATGTCAGCATCTAGAGGGCAGATGATAAATACGGTGCCTCACTAAGTAAGTTATTTTTCCTGCAAGCCACCTAGTTAACTTTAGTTTATGCACTGAAACCCATATTGCTGGCTAATTTCTGTTTGCTGACTTAGCTAGGTAGCTACAGTAGTTAACTATGTTAGCTAGCTAAACAACTACCGGTAGACATAAACTATCACTACATAAACTATCACATTTACATAAGTATTCATAACCTTTACTCAGTACTTTGTTGAAGCACCTTTGGCAGCGATTACAGC
This sequence comes from Oncorhynchus gorbuscha, assembly GCF_021184085.1. NCBI lineage: Eukaryota > Metazoa > Chordata > Actinopteri > Salmoniformes > Salmonidae > Oncorhynchus > Oncorhynchus gorbuscha. Next base: position 38,834,115 of record NC_060189.1, on the reverse strand, counting down.
CTCGAGTCTTTGACGCTACAAGCTTGGAACACCTGTATTTGGGGAGTGTCTCCCATTCTTCTCTGCAGATCCTCTCAAGCTCTGTCAGGTTGGATGGGGAGCATCGCTGCACAGCTATTTTCAGCTCTCTCTAGAGGTGTTCGATTTGAGTTCAAGTCCGGGCTCTGGCTGGGCCACTCAAGGACATTCAGAGGCTTGTCCGAAGTCACTACAGTGAACCTTAGAACCCAGTTTGAGGTCCCGAGCGCTCTGGAGCAGGTTTTCATCAAGGATCTCTCTGTTCTTTGCTCCGTTCATTTTTCCCTCGATCCTGACTAGTCTCCTAGTCCCTGCCACTGAAAACATCCCCACAGCATGATGCTGCCACCACCACAATCCTTCTGGAAGGTTCTCCCATCTCCACAGAGGAGCTCTGCCAGACTGACCATCAGGTTCTTGGTCACCTCCCAGACCAAGGCCCTTCTCCCCCGATTGCTCAGTTTGGCCGGGCAGCCAGCTCTAGGAAGAGTCTTGGTGGTTCCAAACTTCTTCCATTTAAGAATGATGGAGGCCACTGAGATCTTGGACCTTCAATGTTGCAGAAACGTATTGGTACCCTTCCACAGATCTGTGCCTTGACACAATCCTGTCTCGGACCTCATGGCTTGATTTTTGCTCTGACATGCACTGTCAGTTGTTGGACCTTATATAGACTGGTGTGTGTGCATTTCTAAGACCATGTCCAATCAATTGCATTTACCACAGGTGGACTCCAATCAAGTTGTAGGATGATGAATGGAATCAGGATGCACCTGAGCTCAATTTCGAGTCCCATTGCAAAGTGTCTGAATACTTATGTAAATAAGGTATTTCTGAGTATTTTTTAAATGTATTTTAATCCATTTTAGAATAAGGCTGTAAGGTAACAACATATGGAAAAAGGGGCCTGAATACTTTCCGAATGCACTGTATATGAATATCTTCTGTGAATCTATAAGGGCAGACACATTTAAAATATGTATAGAAAATATCCACATCAGGGCTCTCCAACCTTGTTCCTGGAGAGCTACCATCCTGTAGGTTTTCACTCCAACCATAATCTAGCACACCGGATTCTAATAATTCGATGGTTGATGATAAACTGAACCAGGGTTAGTTACAACTGGGAGCGTAGCTCTCCAGGAACAGGGTTGGAAACTCCTGTTCTACATGGTCTTATGCTGAGCCACGCTGGCTGCGTAGGCAGCCCAATTCTGATATTTTTTCATTTTTTACACTAATTGGTCTTAATCACATCTGATTGATGTGCTAAAGAATGTTTGAAAAGTCTTAGGAAGGCAGTGCTTGCACAGTATGTGTATGGGAGATGGATGAGAAATGGTACCTCAATCATTCTCTGACGCAACAGTACATTTACTCTCTAAGCACAACCAAAACTATCTTCCTCATCTCAAAGTACTGTCTGTAAATCTCCCCCGTCCCATTGACTTTGACAGATCATTCTTGTCAATAGTAGCCCTTTGCAGGGGAGTTTTGTAGACGTGTCTTTGTATTGTGTTTTGAGATTATGTGGAGAAAAGAATGAGGTGGTTGTGTCATTACTGTTGTAGTCTTGATTTGATACCTTTTCAGTGTCCCTTTCTGGTTTCTGTCCCACAATCTTGTTGTGCTCCATAACTGCAAGGTGTGTCAGCTCCACCATGCTTGTGTACCCCAAATGCCCCCGCGTAATGGTTTGCTTCAGCAGGGCACTGTGGATGATTCCAGACAACTGTAGTTAGACTAGAGAGGGGTAGACTAAATTGATTACATGGTCTGGAAGGTACTCTGTAGTCCTCAGGCTACCTCGAACCCCATAACACAAACCATACAAACACTACCCAATTCATGTTTATACCATGCTTACTGTAAATTGAGCTACAGTGCATTCAGAAAGTATTCAGGCCCCTTAACCTTTTCCACATTTTGTTACGTTATATCTAAAAGTGATGATGATTTTTATATATTTAATCAATCTACATACAAAAAAAAAAACTGAAATACCTTATTTACATAAGTATTCAGACCCTTTGCTATGAGACTCGAAATTGAGCTCAGGTGCATCCTGTTTCCATTGATCATCCTTGATGTTTCTACAACTTGGTTGGAGTCCACTTGTCGTAAATTCAATTGATTGGACATGATTTGGGAAGGCACACCTGTCTGTATAAGGTCCCACAGTTGACAGTGCATGTCAGAGCAAAAACCAAGCCTTGAGGTAGAAGAAATTGTCCGTAGAGCTTCAAGACAGGATTGTGTCGATGCACAGATCTGGGGAAGGGTACCAAAAGCTTTCTGCAGCATTAAAGGTCCCCAAGACCACAGTGGCCTCCATCATTCTTAAATGGAAGAAGTATGGAACCACCAAGACTTCCTAGACCTGGCCGCCCAGCCAAACTGAGCAATCGGGTGGGAGAAGGGCCTTGGTCAGGGAGAGGTGACCAAGAACCTGATTGTCACTCTGGCAGAGCTCCAGAGTTCCTCTGTGGAGATGGTTGTCCTTCTGGAAGGTTCTCCCGTCTCTGCAGCACTCCACCAATCAGCCCTGTATGGTAGAGTTGCCTTACGGAAGCCACCCCTCTGTAAAATGCACATGACCGCCCGCTTGGAGTTTGTCAAAAGACACCTAAAGGACTAAGATTGAACTCTTTGGCCTGAATGCCAAGCGTCACGTCTGGAGAAAACCTTGCACCATCTTTACGGTGAAGCATGGTGGTGGCAGCGTCATGCTGTGGGGATGATTTTCAGCGGCGGGGACTGGGAGACTAGTCAGAATCGAGGGTAAGATGAACAGAGCAAAGTACAGCGAGAACCTTGATGAAAACCTTCCCCAGAGTGCTCAGCCCCAGTCTGAGGTCTTAAGGTTCACCTTCCAACAGGACAGTGACCTTAAGTACACAGCCAAGACAATGCAGGAGTGGCTTTGGGACAAGTCTCTGAATGTCCTTGGGTGGCCCAGCCAGAGCCTAGACTTGAACCAGATTGAACATCTCTGTAGAGAACTGCACACCCTATAATGACAAATTGAAAATGTTTTTACATTTTTTGCTAATTTATCGAAAATGAAACACAGAAATATCTCATTTACATACGTTTTCCCACAGCTGAGTCAAATCTCCCTTTTGATGCAGGGTCATACCCATCGTTTTTCTTTTCTACCACTTTCCTTCTGTTGGACCTTTTTTTTACTGCTGTGACATGGCCATTCTAACATTCTAACTATATCCAAGCCCACTGATGTGATTGACTGTCCTGATAAAATTCTCTACATTAGGTTTAAAAAATCCTGTATGTCAATCTTCTTACCAAATGAATCCTGCAGAAAATCACTATCCTGCTGTAACGTGTACAGTGAACCTAACTGGGACTCCACCCTGAGATGCTACATCTACATTGATGGGGATATCCGACAGCGTATCAGTCTCTTCCTCCGTCCTCATCAGGCAGTTCCACGGAACCCAACTCCTCCCCACCATCACCCTGAGTGTCTGTAAATACAGTGAGCACATCGTTCTCCATTTTCTGTGAGACAGTCGTATCGGCCTCGGAGTCGGTAGTTGCCGCTGCCCTCTGTAACTACTGCCGGGGTTACAGTCACTATCATGCCCGCCTCTGAGCTCCCTGCCACGGCAACCTCGGCTACATTAACGTCACCTGTTTGGCGTCGAGTATGGACTTTGGGTGGAGGCCGGGACTGCCCCGAACCCCCCGACCCGCTCTCAGATTTGGAGCCAGACATGACAGAGGATCCCTGTGCGTGCATGTCTGCCGCTTATCTCCAATCTCCCCACGTTCAAAACACTTCAGACTAAAGTTTTTGTTGGCGAGTCTAAAAACGAGCAGTAACCTGTTTTTACATCCAAGTATTAACTCTCTCATTGAGCTGGCAAATTTCCCGCAATGTGCGAGCTCTCAGGTTGCCATCGACAACGAACGGTAGCACGTTGGATATCGTAACCCTCGTAGCCGGGGAGAAAAGCGCCGCGATTTGCAAAACAATAATACATAATTTACAGTAACAACTGTCTCAACCAGCCAGTTGACAAGGCACTTCTCTTTCAGTAACACCACCACTGCTTTATTCATTTGCGACGCAGTTGAAAGATTTTCGCAGCCAATCTGTTCTCCCACAGCGAGGACATCCTCCACCGTCACATTCGGGTTAGGCAGACACGTGAAACCATAGCAAAGAGACAGGGACGGCTCCTCCACGTGATGATAATAAATACATGTCACCCAAACGACTAACTCACCTGACAATGTAGTCTAAAATAAAATGCATAACTTAACCTAAATCATGTAAGGGGGGGGGGGGGGGGGATCATGACATATGAATGAAATTAACAAAAAAAGGGACAGCAACTTCTCAGCCTCCTCACACAACCAACTCCAGAGAGCGAGGGAGAGGGTGAACAGCTGCAGTGCAGGGTAGTGGATATACCAAAAGTAGTCAATCTCTCACTCTCTCTAAAACTGCAGCTAGGGCTGGGACTGAGGTGGGGCTGGGGCTGTGGGGCTGCTCTCCACACACACCACTGTTTTAATATGAGCAGGGACTGGAGCTGTGTGCCTGGCTATGACCAGGCGACCACTGAACACCGAACACAGGCCAGTAACTACACCTACAGTACACCAAATTATCATATTGCTTGCCTCCATTCGCACTGCAGATACAGTGCATTCGGAAAGTATTCAGACCCCTTCACTTTTTCCACATTGTTACGTTACAGCCTTAATCTAAAATGGAGTAACTTGTTTTTTCCCCTCAATCTACACCCCATGCGGCCTAATCAAAAACATTTTTTTTTTGAAAAGTTAGTTTATTTTTCATATATATTCTATCACATTTACACAAGTATTCAGACCCTTTACTCAGTACTTTGTTGAAGCACCTTTGGCAGCGATGGAGTCTTCTTGGGTATGACGCTACAAGGTATTTGTTTTGCAAACATTTCTAAACTAGGGAAGCACAATGTATTGGTGAAGATATCGGAATTGGACAATATTTGCTAAAAATGCAAACATTGACATCGTCCCGATGTCTAGTGTAACTCCAATGTGCAAAACCGATGTCAAAGCTGACATGCATACCTATATAACGTAGGTACATGACGTAATGACGCCACGTAAAATTACACGTGCCTCACAGCATTCCTAACCTAGCTCACAATGTCTGCTATGTGGATCAAGCAGTCAATAAGTCGAAGTCATTTGAAAAAGTAACAACATTTCAGCAAGACAACTCCATTAACGACAAGATAGTGGTTTTCAAGGCCCTTGATAATCAACCGTTCTGTCGTGGGTGATGTTGGCTTTCACCGACTGGTTGAGAACCGGTACACACTACCGAAAATTTTCAGATGTTACCCTACCGGAGATACACAGTATTAGCGTCACTGCTATTAGCATCACGACTGACATTTTAACCAGCGATAGCAGCCTCATGAGCATGCTGAGTCTGACAGCACAGTGGGTCTTCTTCGTGCTGAGGAATGTCTTATTTCATGCTCATAAATGTGCTGGTTGTCATACCGCTGCTGCCACTTGGAAACATGAACACGCTAACGTCAGCTAGCTCCATTCGAACAACTGACTTGAGAAATAAGCTCATTAACTCTGCTTGCAGCAGACGTGATACCCTCTGTAATGGCATTGAAACGCCTTCTCAACAAAACTGCAGACACAGGTTGTGATCAAGCGATTTGGTGGCATTCTCTCTTTACTGTGTCGCCACCATGCTCGATGCTATGGACAAGGACCGCTACTTCGATGCAGATAAGAAACAGGGTTTACATGAAATATTACATACACAGCTGGACAAGATGGAAACGGTGACAGAGCGCACCAAGGACGAGAGACCACAGACAGAGAGCTGAAACTTTACTGCTTGACGTGTATGATGAAATCCTGATTGAGAATGAAATGGCTGACCGAATGAACAACGAAACAGCACAGCAAGTAAGTGAAAGAAATACGATTTGATTGTTTTACTGGTAATGGGGACATACGTAAATGCCAACGTGTGTGTGTGTGTGTGTGTGTGTGTGTGTGTGTGTGTGTGTGTGTGTGTGTGTGTGTGTGTGTGTGTGTGTGTGTGTGTGTGTGTAACTAGGCAAGTCGGTTAAGAACAAATTATTATTCACAATGACTGCCTACCCCGGCCAAACCCGGACGCCGCTGGGCCAATACTGCGGCACCCTATGGTACTCCCAATCGCAGCCGGATGTGATACAGCCTGGATTCGAACCAGGGACTGTAGTGATGCCTCTTGCTCTGAGATGCAGTGCCTTAGACCGCTGTGTGTGTGTTTAACTATTTAACTGTACTAGAATGCTTAAAAGGACGCTTACATTTTAAGTATCGCATCTTGGTATCAGGTTTTTTGGTACGTAAAATATCGGTAACAGCCCAAAAATGTCATATTGGTGCAACACTACTAAAAAAAACTGTTTGTGTTTTGTCATTCTGGGGTATTGTGTTTAGATTGAGATCCATTTGAGAGTAATTCCGTAGCGTAACACAACGTAGAAAATGGGAAGGGGTCTTTAATACATTCCCAATGCACTGTATAAATAGCTTATTCTCCTCTCTCTGCCTCTGCTTTGTTAAATGGTTATCTGAGAAACGTTACCGTTGTACAGGGAGATGCTTTGAAATAGAGCTCAGATTAGGGACCTTCTCTTTCGCTCTGTGTCTCCCTTTCTCGCTCGTTTTCTCTCTCTCCTCTCTTTCATTCCCTCGTTAGCTCACTTCACTCACTTCCCACGTGTATGTAATACACACACACACGGCACGGCGGTCTACCGCTGTTGACCATGAGCCTGGGGATCAGTGTGTTCCTGTCTCTGATCCGTACGTCAGCCCTACGAGGAGCTGACCACACACGCACGTACTTCCGTCTCTCCCTCCCGTTTTCTTGCTCCCTGTCTCTTCCTTTCTTTTTCACACGTTGCCCTATTTTGCCTTGTTCTGTGCTTATCCTTCTCTTTCCTCTCTTTCTGTCTCCCTTCCATGGGTTGTTGTGTGTGTGTGGCCTTGCACTGTTTGGTGCGAAAGGCGAGACGGTAAGAGAGAGCACTTTAATTGAGGTGAGAGACAGAAAGGGAAAGTGTTATTGAAGGAATAGAATTGGCCAGGGATATTCAAACTGGGTAGGTATGTAATTCAAAATGAGTTTATTCTGTTATCACTAGCGATATTAATAAAAACATATATTTTATTTTCACCGACCCCTTGCAGTACCTCCTGTGGACCCCAGTTTGAATATCCCTGGAATTAGGCCTTTGACCGTGTACATCGCTTGACTCACTCACTCACTCACTCACTCACTCACTCACTCACTCACTCACTCACTCACTCACTCACTCACTCACTCACTCACTCACTCACTATCATTACTAGCCTAGTCACTACAGCACAGTGTCCTCCCTCTCTCGCTCACTCGCTCTCTGTTGCCTGGGGCTGTGGCACAGGGGCCTCTCACCAGAGAAGAGAGGGAATCTCCCTACCCTCTCACTCTGCTACTCGTCTGTCTGCTCTGACTATTCTACCCTACTCTACTCAATATTGGCTAATCTACCTTCCCATCTGCAAACAAACATTTTGAACCACGTGGACCTCAGTTAGAGCTCAGAGAGAAAGGACGGAGAGGGGTGGAGGAGAGGGAAGGAGATGGTTAAGAGTTTTTCCTGACCAAGTTGCCCGACCAGGAAGAACTGTCTCTGGAGCAGCACTCGTCTCTACACCCTCCATGGTATCCCCCTCTCTCTACTACCCTCCTCTCTCTCTCTCTCTCTCTCTCTGTCTCTGTCTCTGTCTCTGTCTCTGTCTCTGTCTCTGTCTCTGTCTCTGTCTCTGTCTCTGTCTCTGTCTCTGTCTCTGTCTCTGTCTCTGTCTCTGTCTCTGTCTCTGTCTCTGTCTCTGTCTCTGTCTCTGTCTCTGTCTCTGTCTCTGTCTCTGTCTCTGTCTCTGTCTCTGTCTCTGTCTCTGTGTCTGTCTGTGTCTGTGTCTGTGTCTGTCTCTCTCTGTCTCTGTGTCTGTCTCTCTCTCTCTCTCTGTCTCTACACCCTCCATGGTATCCCCCTCTCTCTACCCTCCACTCTCTCTGTCTCTACACCCTCCATGGTATCCCTCCTCTCTCTCTCTCTCTCTCTCTGTCTCTCTGTCCCTCTCTCTCTCTCTTGCTCTGTCTCCGTCTCTACACCCTCCACTCAAAATTCCATATTCAAATTGAATTCCACATTTTTTAAAATATTCCTTTCATGCCTGTTCCAACTGCAGTCAGATTCTCTCTCTCTCGCTCTCTCGCATTCACTCTTTCCCCGTCTTTCTCATCTCTCTCGCTCTCTCTCCTTTCCTCTATGTAGCGATCACTCCTGCTGCCTGCTGTCTCCTGCAGGGAATCGGCCTATTTATAGATCAAGGGTTAGCAGGGGAGAGAGGGAAGAGCGAGTGAAGGCGAGAGAGAGTGGGGGGGGAGTAAGAGGGAGTAGTTGGGGTATAGAAGTGGAGAGCGCAGAGAGAGAGAGCGAAGACATGAGGTTTGGCTATAAGATGGGAGTAAGGGGGTTAGGGGAATGCTGCAATTATGAAGCAAGTGTTTCAACACTCCCTCTGCCTCTCCCTCTCCTATTCCCTACTCTCTCTCTCTCTCCTTCCCTACTCTCTCTTTCTCACTCTACCCCTTCGTCTCTCTCTTTCCATGATGTGGAGCAGAGTAGAGCGCAGTAGACTATGATTAGAGCCCAGTCAGTGTTGCTGGTTGAAATGTCACTGCTTTATAATGTATTTAATAGGCTATAGGTCAGTTAGCTCCTTTTAATATAGACCACACAGCCATGGTGCCTCCCCAACACTGCCGCCGCCGCTGCCCCAATACTACCACTGCCTCCGCCGCCCCTACTACCACTGCCTCCGCTACCACTACCACCAATGCCGCCGCCACCACTACCGCTTCCACCACACTGCCGTCTCCACCACATTGCCGCCGCCACCACCACTGCTGCCGCCACCACCACTACCACACTGCCGCAGCTGCCACCACCACTACCACACTGCCGCAGCTGCCACCACTACCACACTGCCGCAGCTGCCACCACTACCACACTGCCGCAGCTGCCACCACTACCACACGGCCGCAGCTGCCACCACTACCACACTGCCGCAGCTGCCACCACTACCACACTGCCGCCGCCGCCCCAACACTGCCGCCGCCGCCCCAACACTGCCGCCGCCGCCCCAACACTGCCGCCGCCGCCCCAACACTGCCGCCGCCGCCCCAACACTGCCGCCGCCGCCCCAACACTGCCGCCGCCGCCCCAACACTGCCGCCGCCGCCCCAACACTGCCGCCGACCGCCCCTACTACCACTGCCGCCGCAACCACTACCGCTTCCACCACACTGCCGCCTCCGCTACACTGCCTCCACCACACTGCCAACACACTGCCGCCACCACCACCCCCACCACTACCACACTGCCACCACTACACTGCCACCGCCACCGCCGCCACCAGTACTACCACACTGCCGCCACGAGCACTACCACCACCACACTCACTGCCGCCACCACACTGCCGCCACCAGCACTACCACACTGCCGCCACCAGCACTACCACACTGCCGCCACCAGCACTACCACACTGCCGCCACCAGCACTACCACCACACTGTCACTGCCACCACCTGTACTACCACACTACCACCACCACACTGCCACCACCACCACACTGCCGCCACCAGCACTACCACCACCACCACGCCGCTACTGCCACAACCACACTGCCGCCACCAGTACTACCACCACCACCACGCCGCTACTGCCGCCACCAGTACTACCACACTGCCAGCACTACCACCACCACCACACTGCCGCTGCCGCCCCTACTGCCGCTGCCGCCCCTACTACCACTGCCTCCGCCACCACTACTACCACTGCCTCCGCTACCACTACCACCAATGCCGCCGCCACCACTACCGCTTCCACCACACTGCCGTCTCCACCACACTGCCGCCACCAGCACTACCACACTGCCGCCACCAGCACTACCACACTGCCGCCACCAGCACTACCACACTGCCGCCACCAGCACTACCACACTGCCGCCACCAGCACTACCACACTGCCGCCACCAGCACTGCCACCACACTGTCACTGCCACCACCTGTACTACCACACTACCACCACCACACTGCCACCACCACCACACTGCCGCCACCAGCACTACCACCACCACCACGCCGCTACTGCCACAACCACACTGCCGCCACCAGTACTACCACCACCACCACGTCGCTACTGCCGCCACCACACTGCCGCCACCAGTACTACCACACTGCCAGCACTACCACCACCACCACACTGCCGCTGCCGCCCCTACTGCCGCCGCCGCCCCTACTACCACTGCCTCCGCTACCACTACCACCAATGCCGCCGCCACCACTACCGCTTCCACCACACTGCCGTCTCCACCACATTGCCGCCGCCACCACCACTGCCGCCGCCACCACCACTACCACACTGCCGCAGCTGCCACCACCACTACCACACTGCCGCAGCTGCCACCACCACTACCACACTGCCGCAGCTGCCACCACTACCACACTGCCGCAGCTGCCACCACTACCACACTGCCGCAGCCGCCGCCCCAACACTGCCGCCGCCGCCCCAACACTGCCGCCGCCGCCCCAACACTGCCACCGCCGCCCCAACACTGCCGCCGCGGCCCCAACACTGCCGCCGACCGCCCCTACTACCACTGCCGCCGCAACCACTACCGCTTCCACCACACTGCCGCCTCCGCTACACTGCCTCCACCACACTGCCAACACACTGCCGCCACCACCACTGCCACCACTACACTGCCACCGCCACCGCCGCCACCAGTACTACCACACTGCCGCCACGAGCACTACCACCACCACCACACTCACTGCCGCCACCACACTGCCGCCACCAGCACTACCACACTGCCGCCACCAGCACTACCACACTGCCGCCACCAGCACTACCACACTGCCGCCACCAGCACTACCACACTGCCGCCACCAGCACTACCACCACACTGTCACTGCCGCCACCTGTACTACCACACTACCACCACCACACTGCCACCACCACCACACTGCCGCCACCAGCACTACCACCACCACCACGCCGCTACTGCCGCAACCACACTGCCGCCACCAGTACTACCACCACCACCACGCCGCTACTGCCGCCACCACACTGCCGCCACCAGTACTACCACACTGCCAGCACTACCACCACCACCACACTGCCGCTGCCGCCCCTACTGCCGCCGCCGCCCTACTACCACAGCCTCCGCCACCACTACTACCACTGCCGCCGCAACCACTACCGCTTCCACCACACTGCCGCCTCCGCTACACTGCCACCACCACTACCTCACTGCCGCCGCTACACTGCCACCACCACTACCTCACTGCCGCCGCCACACTGCCACCACACTGCCGCCACCACCACTACCTCACTGCCGCCGCCACACTGCCACCACACTGCCGCTGCCACACTGCCACCGCCGCCACCACACTGCCAACACACTGCCACCACCACTACCACACTGCCACCACCGCCGACGCCACTACTACACTGCCGCCACCACCACTACACTGCCGCCGCCGCACTGCCGCCACACTGCTTCCGCCGCACTGCCACCACACTGCTTCCGCCGCACTGCCACCACACTGCCGCCACAATGCCGCCGCCGCACTGACACCACACTGCCGCCACCACACTGCCACCACACTGCCGCTGCCACAACCACACTGCCGCCGCCACACTGCCACCACACTGCCGCCACACTGCCGCCGCCGCACTGACACCACACTGCGCCACCACACTGCCGCTGCCACAACAACACTGCCGCCACCACACTGCCGCCGCCACACTGCCGCTGCCACAACCACACTGCCGCCGCCACACTGCCACCACACTGCCGCCACTGCCACCACACTGCCGCCACTGCCACCACACTGCCGCCACTGCCACCACACTGCCGCCACCCACCACACTGCCGCCACTGCCACCACACTGCCGCCACTGCCACCACACTGCCGCCACTGCCACCACACTGCCGCCACCACAACCACACTGCCGCCACCACAACCACACTGCCGCCACCACAACCACACTGCTGCCACCACAACCACACTGCCGCCACCACAACCACACTGCCGCCACCACAACCACACCGCCACCACCACACTGCCAGCACTACCGCCGCCAATACCACACTTCTGCCGCCACACTGCCACCGCCGCCACCACACTGCCACCACCGCCTGCACACTGTCGCCGCCACACTGCCACCGCCACCACTACCACACTACTGCCACCACTGCCGCCACCACACTGCCACCGTCGCCACCACCGCCTCCACCACTACCACGCTGCCGCCACCAGCACTACCGCCACCACCACCACACTGCCACTGCCGCCACCAGCACTGCCGCCACCACCACACTGCCACTGCCACCACCACTGCCGCCACGAGCACTACCACCACCACCACACTGTCACTGCCGCCACCACACTGCCGCCACCAGCACTACCACACTGCCGCCACCAGTACTACCACACTGCCGCCACGAGCACTACCACCACCACCACACTGTCACTGCCGCCACCACACTGCCGCCACCAGTACTACCACACTGCCGCCACCAGCACTACCACCACCAGCACACAGTCACTGCCGCCACGACACTGCCGCCACCAGCACTACCGCCACCAGCACTACCACCACACTGTCCCTGCCGCCACCACACTGCCGCCACCACCACACTGTCACTGCCGCCACCAGCACTACCACCACCACCACACTGCCACTGCCGCCGCCACACTGCCACTGCCACCACCTCACCCTATACAGCCAGTCTCTCTTTCTGTCTCGCTCTTTGTCTTTTTCTCTCCACGGCTGCACTCTATATTTAGCTCATCCTGTCATCCTTCTCATCTTCAAATCTTCCTCCATGCCTCTTTCTCTCACTTCTCTTCTCTCTCTCGGTCCCGTGAGTGAAGAGTGTTGATGGAGATGTCGCAACAATGTGGACATGTCCACGCTTAGTCTGAACCTGAAGATGATGGATGTGTGTTACTGTGCGTTTGGTGTACTGTTGTAGTACTCACCTAGGCCTGAACTAATGGTTTCTTTCTCCTCTCTTTCTAATCTCCCTAAATCTCTCTGCCCTCTCTTTCCCTCTCACTATCTCGCTCTCCCTCCCGCTCTCTATCAACAGTGAGTGACAGCTGCTTCAGGAATCTGGCTGAGGACCGCAGTGGAGTAAACCTCAAAGATCTGGTCCACGACCCGTCACTGTGAGTACACACACACACACACCCTTTTAGACGAGCACACACATACCAGTCATCCAGGTCCTGTTCGAGTAGTGTGTGTGTGCGTGAACCTGCTGGCCTCTCTCCTCCACCACTGCACCATCCTGCTCTGCAGCCTTCTCAGCTCTCCTCTTAGCTTAGATTGTTTCTCACGTAGCACCCTCCTGACAAGCCACTTTCACCAAGGACAGAGCCTCCTCTCCCTCTTTCTCTCCCCGTCTCTCCCTCTCGTTCTCTCTTCATCCATCCATCCATCCATCCATCCATCCATCCCTCCATCCATCTCTGCCTCCCTCCCTCCTTCCCTTTATCCTCTCAGAGTCAGGGGTCAGGCACCAGCGTGTAGCGTGCCATTTAAATAATTGATTAATCTCAGTCCAATTATGCTGGTGCCACACTTGATATTTCACAGCGGCAGAAGCGTGTTGCGGAGCGTTGAGACACCAGTGTGTGTGTGTGTGTGTGTGTATGGTGTGTTGCAGAGTGTTGAGGCACCAGCAGATGGTTGTGATAGATGACTCCATGACACCTCACTCTCATGCCGAGACTGTAATGTAGCGCTGCTAGCTAGCCGCCAACCTTGGGCCAGCTAACCGCTGTTTAATGCCTAGACTGAAATGTAGCGCTGCTAGCTAACCATAAGGCCAGCTAACTGCTGTTTAATGCCTAGACTGAAATGTAAACGCTGCTAGCTAACCTCTAACTGTGAGACTGTTAAATGCTGGTTAATGCCAACACCAGCTGGGCTTGGGTTTGGGCTGTACGCTAGGCTCTGTCCACTATTAACGCCTGACTACTACATTTGACATTTCTTAAACGTTCTTATCCAGCACGACTTACAGGAGCACTTAGGGTTGAGTGCCTTGGTCAAGGGCACATCGTCAGATGTTACCAAGTTGGTTCGGGGATTCTAACCAGCAAACTTTCAGTTACTGGCCCAACACTCCTAAATGCTGGGCTATATGTAAACACACACGGACAGACACAAGCGCACCGTACACATACATTCTGAGGCTGTCAAAGATAATAGTCCATTTACCTCAAAGCTCAGAACGGGCAGAGAACGGAAACAAAGGTCAGTGAAGAGCCATGTCCAGACGCGTTCTGCCGTCTGAACCACAGCCAGGGTTCTCACACACACACACACACACACACACACACACACACACACACACACACACACACACACACACACACACACACACACACACACACACACACACACACACACACACACACACACACACACACACACACACACACACACACACACACACACACACACAGCGTGGCCCCCGGCAGGGGTGACAGTGAGTGACTGTGTGTGACGGCGTGGTGCTCAAGGGACAGGATGCTCTGAGTGGCTAATGACTGTTGGCAGGGATGGACAGCCTGACAGAGGGGGAGAGAGAAAGAGCGGATGTATGGGGAGGGTGTGGGAGTTTTTATACTATATATACAAAAGTACACTACCTTTCAAAAGTTTGGGGTTACTTAGAAATGTCCTTGTTTTTGAAAGAAAACAAATGTTTTGTCCATTGAAATAACATCAAATTGAGCATAAATACAGTGTAGACATTGTTAATGTTGTAAATTATAGCTGGATAGCTGGAAATGGCCTTTTCATAAAAAAAAAAATGTATGTAATATGTACGCCTATGTAGAGATGCAACCATCACTCCTGTGTTCCAATGGCACGTTGTGTTAGCTAATTCATGTTTATCATTTCAAAAGGCTAATTGATCATTAGAAAACCCCTTTCCAGTTATGTTAGCACAGCTGAAAACTCTTGTCCTGATTGAAGAAGCAATAAAACTGGCCTTCCTTAGAGTAGTTGAGTATCTGGAGCATCAGCATTTGTGGGTTCGATTACAGACTCAAAATGGCCAGAAACAAAGAAACTCGCCAAAATGGCCAGAAACTCGCCAGTCTATTCTTGTTCTGAGAAATGAAGGCTATTCCATGTGAGGAATTTCCAAGAAACTGAAGATCTCATACAACGCTGTGTACTACTCCCTTCACAGAACAGCGCAAACTGGCTCTAACTAGAATATAAGAGGTGTGAGGCACAACTGAGCAAGAGGACAAGTACATTAGTGTCTGTGTTATTTTTTGCCCATCTTATTCTTTTCTTTTTAATGGCCAGTCTGGGATGTTTTTTTCTTTGCAACTCTGCCTAGAAGGCCAGCATCCCGGAGTCGCCTCTTCACTGTTGACGTTGAGACTGGTGTTTTGCGGGTACTATTTAATGAAGCTGCCAGTAGGCCACACAAGCTCACAGAACTGGACCGCTGAAGTATGTAGTGTGTTAAAATTGTCTGTCTTCGGTTGCAACACTCATTACGGAGTTCCAAACTGCCTCTGGAAGAAACGTCAGCACAAGAACTGTTAGTCAGGAGCTTCGTGAAATGGGTTTCCATGGCGGAGCAGCTACACAAGCCTAAGATCACCATGCGTAATGCCAAGCGTTGACTGTAGTGGTGTAAAGCTTACCGCCATTCTGGAGTAATGAATCACACTTCACCATCTGGCAGTCCGACAGACGAATCTGGGTTCGGCGGATGCCAGGAGAATACTACTTGCCCGAATGCATAGTGCCAACTGTAAAGTTTGGTGGAGGAGGAATAATGGTCTTGGGCTGTTTTTCATGGTTTGGGCTAGGCCCCTTAGTTCCAGTGAAGGGAA